>NW_028122510.1:0-91417 GCF_965194805.1 Balaenoptera borealis | reverse complement strand
CCCGTTCATCCTCAGGACAAATTGCAACCTGTACGGAACAGGAGGTTAAAGGTGCTGATGTTCCAAGTGGGGAGATTGCTAGTAAAGCGGCTGGAATGGCGAACCCGGGCACAAGGAGATGAGAAATGAGGTGCGTTTTAGAAACCTTTCCCCATCACACGGTGTACCATCTTCTGGGTTTCTCATGCATGTTTTCGATGTAGGAAGATGCCCTTGAACCTGGAGATTTGGGACCCATGCGATGGGTACCACGCAGTATTACTTTAAAGGGTCTGCATTTGCTCACCCAACCTCACCAAACCTCTCAGCCCCAAGAGTGTCCACCCTTATGTCTCATCCAGCTGTGGGTCTAGATATGGTCAATCCAGGTTGCATCACAGCCCCTGAACGCATTGTGTAAGAATTTCTCTCTCTTTCACTGTCGTTGTTTCATGGGTTTTTCAAAGTAATTTATTTTCTTAATGGGGTTTAGCTGCTTTTCACGGCTGTGTTTATGCCGCTTTACACCTACTTGACACACTAACAGAGAGATATCAATACATAGGTTTTAAGATTATTACTAGTCAGATATATTCTTGTGCGGTGAATAGGGCGTGTTGAGTCCAGTTCTCTGAGCAAGGAGTAGGTCTTGTCTACTACATATTGGGTTTATGGAACGGTATCTGAGCTAATTTGATACCCTTGTTTTATGTATCACCCCACCTCACCTTTCCCGTTAAGCAGCCATAGTCTGTTTTCTGCATGTGTGACTCTGTTCTGTTTTGTAATTCAGTTCAAGTGTAACGGTTTTTACATTCCCTCTAAAAGTGATACCTTATGAGAAGTGTCCTTTTCTGTGTGACTTATTTCACTTAGAATCGTTGTACCTAAATCCACTCATCATGCTGCTACTAACCTTATGACATTGATTTCATGGCTGAGTGATATTCCATTGTACATAAGGACCACAACTTCTTTATCCATTTTTCTCTTTCCTTGGATATTTAAGGTGGAATGAAGTGGAGGTCCTTGTCAACAGAGCAGCCCTCAACTTTGGGGTGCTTGTGTCTTGCTGATTTTTCATTTTCCCAATTTATACCCCCATGAGTGGAAGTGCCCTATGCTCTCTAAGCTGTGTTTTTTAGATGTTTCAGGACTCACCGTACACTTCTCCAGAGTGGCTGTTGGCAATTTACATCCCGCCCATCAGTGTAGCAAGGCTCCCATTTCTCCATGGCCTGTCCTGCATTTCTGGTTTTGACACTTTTTTCAGCATGGCCCTTTTGACCGATGGGAAGCGAGACTTCTCTGTAGCGCTGATTTGCCTTTCCAGGTTGCTTGGTTGGCCAAAAAGGGCGTATGCGTTTTTTCCTGAATATATTCAGGAAAAAACGCATACGCCCTTTTTGGCCAAGGGCATCATTGTCAACGTTTTGCCGCTTTTCATGTGCTTTAAAGGCGATTCGTATCTACCTCCTGAAATCTGTTTCGTGCAATTCTGCCTTGATTTCAAATCCTCTTCTTTGCCTTCCCTCAATATATTTGTGGACGAGAGTTATCATTTATAACTCTGCAGGTTTGTGAATTGCAGTGCCCTGAACCTCCATTTTACAACTCGCTTTTTTGGGAGCTGGCCGCAAAAGCGCAGGATGGCTTCAGGCCCTGTTCTGGTTCCGGGGGGCAGGCTGAGCCTGTGGTTAATTCTTCTTCCTGATGGGAAAATAGAGTGACCTGTGCCTGTCCCGACACCAAGAGCTAGTCTCTCGTTGGTTCCCCGTCTTCCCGTTCATCCTCAGGACAAATTGCAACCTGTACGGAACAGGAGGTTAAAGGTGCTGATGCTCCAAGTAGGGAGATTGCTAGTAAAGCGGCTGGAATGGCGAACCCGGGCACAAGGAGATGAGAAATGAGGTGCGTTTTAGAAACCTTTCCCCATCACACGGTGTACCATCTTCTGGGTTTCTCATGCATGTTTTCGATATAGGAAGATGCCCTTGAAGCTGGAGATTTGGGACCCATGCGATGGGTACCACGCAGTATTACTTTAAAGGGTCTGCGTTTGCTCACCCAACCTCACCAATCCTCTCAGCCCCAAGAGTGTCCACCCTTATGTCTCATCTAGCTGTGGGTCTAGATATGGTCAATCCAGGTTTCATCACAGCCCCTGAACTCATTGTGTAAGAATTTCTATCTCTTTCACTGTCGTTGTTTCATGGGTTTTTCAAAGTAATTTATTTTCATAATGGGGTTTAGCTGCTTTTCACGGCTGTGTTTATGCCGCTTTACACCCACTTGACACACTAACAGAGAGATATCAATACATAGGTTTTAAGATTATTACTAGTCAGATATATTCTTGTGCGGTGAATAGGGCGTGTTGAGTCCAGTTCTCTGAGCAAGGAGTAGGTCTTGTCTACTACATATTGGGTTTATGGAATGATATCTGAGCTAATTTAATACCCTTGTTTTATGTATCACCCCACCTCACCTTTCCCGTTAAGCAGCCATAGTCTGTTTTCTGCATGTGTGACTCTGTTCTGTTTTGTAATTCAGTTCAAGTGTAACGGTTTTTACATTCCCTCTAAAAGTGATACCTTATGAGAAGTGTCCTTTTCTGTGTGACTTATTTCACTTAGAATCGTCGTACTTAAATCCACTCATCATGCTGCTACTAACCTTATGACATTGATTTCATGGGTGAGTGATATTCCATTGTACATAAGGACCACAACTTCTTTATCCATTTTTCTCTTTCCTGGGATATTTAAGGTGGAATGAAGTGGAGGTCCTTGTCAACAGAACAGCCCTCAACTTTGGGGTGCTTGTGTCTTGCTGATTTTTCATTTTCCCAATTTATACCCCCATGAGTGGAAGTGCCCTATGCTCTCTAAGCTGTGTTTTTCAGATGTTTCAGGACACACCGTACACTTCTCCAGAGTGGCTGTTGGCAATTTACATCCCGCCTATCAGTGTAGCAAGGCTCTCATTTCTCCATGGCCTGTCCTTCATTTCTGGTTTTGACACATTTTTCAGCATGGCCCTTTTGACCGATGGGTAGCGAGACTTCTTTGTAGCGCTGATTTGCCTTTCCAGGTTGCTTGGTTGGCCAAAAAGGGCGTATGCGTTTTTTCCTGAATATAGTCAGGAAAAAACTCATACGCCCTTTTTGGCCAAGGGCATCATTGTCAACATTTTGCCGCTTTTCATGTGCTTTAAAGGCGATTCGAATCTACCTCCTGAAATCTGTTTCGTGCAATTCTGCCTTGATTTCAAATCCTCTTCTTTGCCTTCCCTCAATATATTTGTGGACGAGAGTTATCATTTATAACTCTGCAGGTTTGTGAATTGCAGTGCCCTGAACCTCCATTTTACAACTCGCTTTTTTGGGAGCTGGCCGCAAAAGCGCAGGATGGCTTCAGGCCCTGTTCTGGTTCCGGGGGGCAGGCTGAGCCTGTGGTTAATTCTTCTTCCTGATGGGAAAATAGAGTGACCTGTGCCTGTCCCAACACCAAGAGCTAGTCTCTCGTTGGTTCCCCGTCTTCCCGTTCATCCTCAGGACAAATTGCAACCTGTACGGAACAGGAGGTTAAAGGTGCTGATGCTCCTAGTAGGGAGATTGCTAGTAAAGCGGCTGGAATGGCGAACCCGGGCACAAGGAGATGAGAAATGAGGTGCGTTTTAGAAACCTTTCCCCATCACACGGTATACTATCTTCTGGGTTTCTCATGCATGTTTACGATGTAGGAAGATGCCCTGGAACCTGGAGATTTGGGACCCATGCGATGGGTACCACGAAGTATTACTTTAAAGGGTCTGCGTTTGCTCACCCAACCTCACCAAACCTCTCAGCCCCAAGAGTGTCCACCCTTATGTCTCATCCAGCTGTGGGTCTAGATATGGTCAATCCAGGTTGCATCACAGCCCCTGAACTCATTGTGTAAGAATTTCTATCTCTTTCACTGTCTTTGTTTCATGGGTGTTTCAAAGTAATTTATTTTTATAATGGGGTTTAGCTGCTTTTCACTGCTGTGTTTATGCCGCTTTACACCCACTTGACACACTAACAGAGAGATATCAGTACATAGGTTTTAAGATTATTACTAGTCAGATATATTCTTGTGCGGTGAATAGGGCGTGTTGAGTCCAGTTCTCTGAGCAAGGAGTAGGTCTTGTCTATTACATATTGGGTTTATGGAACGATATCTGAGCTAATTTGAAACCCTTGTTTTATGTATCACCCCACCTCACCTTTCCCGTTAAGCAGCCATAGTGTGTTTTCTGCATGTGTGACTCTGTTCTGTTTTGTAATTCAGTGCAAGTGTAACGGTTTTTACATTCCCTCTATCAGTGATAGCTTATGAGAAGTGTCCTTTTCTGTGTGACTTATTTCACTTAGAATCGTCGTACCTAAATCCACTCATCATGCTGCTACTAACCGTATGACATTGATTTCATGGCTGAGTGATATTCCATTGTACATAAAGAACACAACTTTATTATCCATTTTTCTCTTTCCTGGGATATTTAAGGTGGAATGAAGTGGAGGTCCTTGTCAACAGAGCAGCCCTCAGCTTTGGGTGCTTGTGTCTTGCTGATTTTTCATTTTCCCAATTTATACCCCCATGAGTGGAAGTGCCCTATGCTCTCTAAGCTGTGTTTTTCAGATGTTTCAGGACACACCGTACACTTCTCCAGAGTGGCTGTTGGCAATTTACATCCCGCCCATCAGTGTAGCAAGGCTCCCATTTCTCCATGGCCTGTCCTGCATTTCTGGTTTTGACACTTTTTTCATCATGGCCCTTTTGACCGATGGGAAGCGAGACTTCTCTGTAGCGCTGATTTGCCTTTCCAGGTTGCTTGGTTGGCCAAAAAGGGCGTATGCGTTTTTTCCTGAATATATTCAGGAAAAAACGCATACGCCCTTTTTGGCCAAGGGCATCATTGTCAACGTTTTGCCGCTTTTCATGTGCTTTAAAGGCGATTCGAATCTACCTCCTGAAATCTGTTTCGTGCAATTCTGCCTTGATTTCAAATCCTCTTCTTTGCCTTCCCTCAATATATTTGTGGACGAGAGTTATCATTTATAACTCTGCAGGTTTGTGAATTGCAGTGCCCTGAACCTCCATTTTACAACTCGCTTTTTTGGGAGCTGGCCGCAAAAGTGCAGTATGGCTTCAGGCCCTGTTCTGGTTCCGGGGGGCAGGCTGAGCCTGTGGTTAATTCTTCTTCCTGATGGGAAAATAGAGTGACCAGTGCCTGTCCCGACAGCAAGAGCTAGTCTCTCGTTGGTTCCCCGTCTTCCCGTTCATCCTCAGGACAAATTGCAACCTGTACGGAACAGGAGGTTAAAGGTGCTGATGTTCCAAGTGGGGAGATTGCTAGTAAAGCGGCTGGAATGGCGAACCCGGGCACAAGGAGATGAGAAATGAGGTGCGTTTTAGAAACCTTTCCCCATCACACGGTGTACCATCTTCTGGGTTTCTCATGCATGTTTTCGATGTAGGAAGATGCCCTTGAACCTGGAGATTTGGGACCCATGCGATGGGTACCACGCAGTATTACTTTAAAGGGTCTGCATTTGCTCACCCAACCTCACCAAACCTCTCAGCCCCAAGAGTGTCCACCCTTATGTCTCATCCAGCTGTGGGTCTAGATATGGTCAATCCAGGTTGCATCACAGCCCCTGAACGCATTGTGTAAGAATTTCTCTCTCTTTCACTGTCGTTGTTTCATGGGTTTTTCAAAGTAATTTATTTTCATAATGGGGTTTAGCTGCTTTTCACGGCTGTGTTTATGCCGCTTTACACCTACTTGACACACTAACAGAGAGATATCAATACATAGGTTTTAAGATTATTACTAGTCAGATATATTCTTGTGCGGTGAATAGGGCGTGTTGAGTCCAGTTCTCTGAGCAAGGAGTAGGTCTTGTCTACTACATATTGGGTTTATGGAACGGTATCTGAGCTAATTTGATACCCTTGTTTTATGTATCACCCCACCTCACCTTTCCCGTTAAGCAGCCATAGTCTGTTTTCTGCATGTGTGACTCTGTTCTGTTTTGTAATTCAGTTCAAGTGTAACGGTTTTTACATTCCCTCTAAAAGTGATACCTTATGAGAAGTGTCCTTTTCTGTGTGACTTATTTCACTTAGAATCGTTGTACCTAAATCCACTCATCATGCTGCTACTAACCTTATGACATTGATTTCATGGCTGAGTGATATTCCATTGTACATAAGGACCACAACTTCTTTATCCATTTTTCTCTTTCCTTGGATATTTAAGGTGGAATGAAGTGGAGGTCCTTGTCAACAGAGCAGCCCTCAACTTTGGGGTGCTTGTGTCTTGCTGATTTTTCATTTTCCCAATTTATACCCCCATGAGTGGAAGTGCCCTATGCTCTCTAAGCTGTGTTTTTTAGATGTTTCAGGACTCACCGTACACTTCTCCAGAGTGGCTGTTGGCAATTTACATCCCGCCCATCAGTGTAGCAAGGCTCCCATTTCTCCATGGCCTGTCCTGCATTTCTGGTTTTGACACTTTTTTCAGCATGGCCCTTTTGACCGATGGGAAGCGAGACTTCTCTGTAGCGCTGATTTGCCTTTCCAGGTTGCTTGGTTGGCCAAAAAGGGCGTATGCGTTTTTTCCTGAATATATTCAGGAAAAAACGCATACGCCCTTTTTGGCCAAGGGCATCATTGTCAACGTTTTGCCGCTTTTCATGTGCTTTAAAGGCGATTCGTATCTACCTCCTGAAATCTGTTTCGTGCAATTCTGCCTTGATTTCAAATCCTCTTCTTTGCCTTCCCTCAATATATTTGTGGACGAGAGTTATCATTTATAACTCTGCAGGTTTGTGAATTGCAGTGCCCTGAACCTCCATTTTACAACTCGCTTTTTTGGGAGCTGGCCGCAAAAGCGCAGGATGGCTTCAGGCCCTGTTCTGGTTCCGGGGGGCAGGCTGAGCCTGTGGTTAATTCTTCTTCCTGATGGGAAAATAGAGTGACCTGTGCCTGTCCCGACACCAAGAGCTAGTCTCTCGTTGGTTCCCCGTCTTCCCGTTCATCCTCAGGACAAATTGCAACCTGTACGGAACAGGAGGTTAAAGGTGCTGATGCTCCAAGTAGGGAGATTGCTAGTAAAGCGGCTGGAATGGCGAACCCGGGCACAAGGAGATGAGAAATGAGGTGCGTTTTAGAAACCTTTCCCCATCACATGGTGTACCATCTTCTGGGTTTCTCATGCATGTTTTCGATATAGGAAGATGCCCTTGAAGCTGGAGATTTGGGACCCATGCGATGGGTACCACGCAGTATTACTTTAAAGGGTCTGCGTTTGCTCACCCAACCTCACCAATCCTCTCAGCCCCAAGAGTGTCCACCCTTATGTCTCATCTAGCTGTGGGTCTAGATATGGTCAATCCAGGTTTCATCACAGCCCCTGAACTCATTGTGTAAGAATTTCTATCTCTTTCACTGTCGTTGTTTCATGGGTTTTTCAAAGTAATTTATTTTCATAATGGGGTTTAGCTGCTTTTCACGGCTGTGTTTATGCCGCTTTACACCCACTTGACACACTAACAGAGAGATATCAATACATAGGTTTTAAGATTATTACTAGTCAGATATATTCTTGTGCGGTGAATAGGGCGTGTTGAGTCCAGTTCTCTGAGCAAGGAGTAGGTCTTGTCTACTACATATTGGGTTTATGGAATGATATCTGAGCTAATTTAATACCCTTGTTTTATGTATCACCCCACCTCACCTTTCCCGTTAAGCAGCCATAGTCTGTTTTCTGCATGTGTGACTCTGTTCTGTTTTGTAATTCAGTTCAAGTGTAACGGTTTTTACATTCCCTCTAAAAGTGATACCTTATGAGAAGTGTCCTTTTCTGTGTGACTTATTTCACTTAGAATCGTCGTACTTAAATCCACTCATCATGCTGCTACTAACCTTATGACATTGATTTCATGGGTGAGTGATATTCCATTGTACATAAGGACCACAACTTCTTTATCCATTTTTCTCTTTCCTGGGATATTTAAGGTGGAATGAAGTGGAGGTCCTTGTCAACAGAACAGCCCTCAACTTTGGGGTGCTTGTGTCTTGCTGATTTTTCATTTTCCCAATTTATACCCCCATGAGTGGAAGTGCCCTATGCTCTCTAAGCTGTGTTTTTCAGATGTTTCAGGACACACCGTACACTTCTCCAGAGTGGCTGTTGGCAATTTACATCCCGCCTATCAGTGTAGCAAGGCTCTCATTTCTCCATGGCCTGTCCTTCATTTCTGGTTTTGACACATTTTTCAGCATGGCCCTTTTGACCGATGGGTAGCGAGACTTCTTTGTAGCGCTGATTTGCCTTTCCAGGTTGCTTGGTTGGCCAAAAAGGGCGTATGCGTTTTTTCCTGAATATAGTCAGGAAAAAACTCATACGCCCTTTTTGGCCAAGGGCATCATTGTCAACATTTTGCCGCTTTTCATGTGCTTTAAAGGCGATTCGAATCTACCTCCTGAAATCTGTTTCGTGCAATTCTGCCTTGATTTCAAATCCTCTTCTTTGCCTTCCCTCAATATATTTGTGGACGAGAGTTATCATTTATAACTCTGCAGGTTTGTGAATTGCAGTGCCCTGAACCTCCATTTTACAACTCGCTTTTTTGGGAGCTGGCCGCAAAAGCGCAGGATGGCTTCAGGCCCTGTTCTGGTTCCGGGGGGCAGGCTGAGCCTGTGGTTAATTCTTCTTCCTGATGGGAAAATAGAGTGACCTGTGCCTGTCCCAACACCAAGAGCTAGTCTCTCGTTGGTTCCCCGTCTTCCCGTTCATCCTCAGGACAAATTGCAACCTGTACGGAACAGGAGGTTAAAGGTGCTGATGCTCCTAGTAGGGAGATTGCTAGTAAAGCGGCTGGAATGGCGAACCCGGGCACAAGGAGATGAGAAATGAGGTGCGTTTTAGAAACCTTTCCCCATCACACGGTGTACCATCTTCTGGGTTTCTCATGCATGTTTTCGATATAGGAAGATGCCCTTGAAGCTGGAGATTTGGGACCCATGCGATGGGTACCACGCAGTATTACTTTAAAGGGTCTGCGTTTGCTCACCCAACCTCACCAATCCTCTCAGCCCCAAGAGTGTCCACCCTTATGTCTCATCTAGCTGTGGGTCTAGATATGGTCAATCCAGGTTTCATCACAGCCCCTGAACTCATTGTGTAAGAATTTCTATCTCTTTCACTGTCGTTGTTTCATGGGTTTTTCAAAGTAATTTATTTTCATAATGGGGTTTAGCTGCTTTTCACGGCTGTGTTTATGCCGCTTTACACCCACTTGACACACTAACAGAGAGATATCAATACATAGGTTTTAAGATTATTACTAGTCAGATATATTCTTGTGCGGTGAATAGGGCGTGTTGAGTCCAGTTCTCTGAGCAAGGAGTAGGTCTTGTCTACTACATATTGGGTTTATGGAATGATATCTGAGCTAATTTAATACCCTTGTTTTATGTATCACCCCACCTCACCTTTCCCGTTAAGCAGCCATAGTCTGTTTTCTGCATGTGTGACTCTGTTCTGTTTTGTAATTCAGTTCAAGTGTAACGGTTTTTACATTCCCTCTAAAAGTGATACCTTATGAGAAGTGTCCTTTTCTGTGTGACTTATTTCACTTAGAATCATCGTACTTAAATCCACTCATCATGCTGCTACTAACCTTATGACATTGATTTCATGGGTGAGTGATATTCCATTGTACATAAGGACCACAACTTCTTTATCCATTTTTCTCTTTCCTGGGATATTTAAGGTGGAATGAAGTGGAGGTCCTTGTCAACAGAACAGCCCTCAACTTTGGGGTGCTTGTGTCTTGCTGATTTTTCATTTTCCCAATTTATACCCCCATGAGTGGAAGTGCCCTATGCTCTCTAAGCTGTGTTTTTCAGATGTTTCAGGACACACCGTACACTTCTCCAGAGTGGCTGTTGGCAATTTACATCCCGCCTATCAGTGTAGCAAGGCTCTCATTTCTCCATGGCCTGTCCTTCATTTCTGGTTTTGACACATTTTTCAGCATGGCCCTTTTGACCGATGGGTAGCGAGACTTCTTTGTAGCGCTGATTTGCCTTTCCAGGTTGCTTGGTTGGCCAAAAAGGGCGTATGCGTTTTTTCCTGAATATAGTCAGGAAAAAACTCATACGCCCTTTTTGGCCAAGGGCATCATTGTCAACATTTTGCCGCTTTTCATGTGCTTTAAAGGCGATTCGAATCTACCTCCTGAAATCTGTTTCGTGCAATTCTGCCTTGATTTCAAATCCTCTTCTTTGCCTTCCCTCAATATATTTGTGGACGAGAGTTATCATTTATAACTCTGCAGGTTTGTGAATTGCAGTGCCCTGAACCTCCATTTTACAACTCGCTTTTTTGGGAGCTGGCCGCAAAAGCGCAGGATGGCTTCAGGCCCTGTTCTGGTTCCGGGGGGCAGGCTGAGCCTGTGGTTAATTCTTCTTCCTGATGGGAAAATAGAGTGACCTGTGCCTGTCCCAACACCAAGAGCTAGTCTCTCGTTGGTTCCCCGTCTTCCCGTTCATCCTCAGGACAAATTGCAACCTGTACGGAACAGGAGGTTAAAGGTGCTGATGCTCCTAGTAGGGAGATTGCTAGTAAAGCGGCTGGAATGGCGAACCCGGGCACAAGGAGATGAGAAATGAGGTGCGTTTTAGAAACCTTTCCCCATCACACGGTATACTATCTTCTGGGTTTCTCATGCATGTTTTCGATGTAGGAAGATGCCCTGGAACCTGGAGATTTGGGACCCATGCGATGGGTACCACGAAGTATTACTTTAAAGGGTCTGCGTTTGCTCACCCAACCTCACCAAACCTCTCAGCCCCAAGAGTGTCCACCCTTATGTCTCATCCAGCTGTGGGTCTAGATATGGTCAATCCAGGTTGCATCACAGCCCCTGAACGCATTGTGTAAGAATTTCTCTCTCTTTCACTGTCGTTGTTTCATGGGTTTTTCAAAGTAATTTATTTTCATAATGGGGTTTAGCTGCTTTTCACTGCTGTGTTTATGCCGCTTTACACCCACTTGATACACTAACAGAGAGATATCAATACATAGGTTTTAAGATTATTACTAGTCAGATATATTCTTGTGCGGTGAATAGGGCGTGTTGAGTCCAGTTCTCTGAGCAAGGAGTAGGTCTTGTCTATTACATATTGGGTTTATGGAACGGTATCTGAGCTAATTTGATACCCTTGTTTTATGTATCACCCCACCTCACCTTTCCCGTTAAGCAGCCATAGTGTGTTTTCTGCATGTGTGACTCTGTTCTGTTTTGTAATTCAGTTCAAGTGTAACGGTTTTTACATTCCCTCTATCAGTGATATCTTATGAGAAGTGTCCTTTTCTGTGTGACTTATTTCACTTAGAATCGTCGCACCTAAATCCACTCATCATGCTGCTACTAACCTTATGACATTGATTTCATGGCTGAGTGATATTCCATTGTACATAAGGACCACAACTTCTTTATCCATTTTTCTCTTTCCTGGGATATTTAAGGTGGAATGAAGTGGAGGTCCTTGTCAACAGAGCAGCCCTCAACTTTGGGGTGCTTGTGTCTTGCTGATTTTTCATTTTCCCAATTTATACCCCCATGAGTGGAAGTGCCCTATGCTCTCTAAGCTGTGTTTTTCAGATGTTTCAGGACACACCGTACACTTCTCCAGAGTGGCTGTTGGCAATTTACATCCCGCCCATCAATGTAGCAAGGCTCCCATTTCTGCATGGCCTGTACTGCATTTCGGGTTTTAACACTTTTTTCATCATGGCCCTTTTGACCGATGGGAAGCGAGACTTCTCTGTAGCGCTGATTTGCCTTTCCAGGTTGCTTGGTTGGCCAAAAAGGGCGTATGCGTTTTTTCCTGAATATATTCAGGAAAAAACGCATACGCCCTTTTTGGCCAAGGGCATCATTGTCAACGTTTTGCCGCTTTTCATGTGCTTTAAAGGCGATTCGTATCTACCTCCTGAAATCTGTTTCCTGCAATTCTGCCTTGATTTCAAATCCTCTTCTTTGCCTTCCCTCAATATATTTGTGGACGAGAGTTATCATTTATAACTCTGCAGGTTTGTGAATTGCAGTGCCCTGAACCTCCATTTTACAACTCGCTTTTTTGGGAGCTGGCCGCAAAAGCGCAGGATGGCTTCAGGCCCTGTTCTGGTTCCGGGAGGCAGGCTGAGCCTGTGGTTAATTCTTCTTCCTGATGGGAAAATAGAGTGACCTGTGCCTGTCCCAACACCAAGAGCTAGTCTCTCGTTGGTTCCCCATCTTCCCGTTCATCCTCAGGACAAATTGCAACCTGGACGGAACAGGAGGTTAAAGGTGCTGATGCTCCAAGTAGGGAGATTGCTAGTAAAGCGGCTGGAATGGCGAACCCGGGCACAAGGAGATGAGAAATGAGGTGCGTTTTAGAAACCTTTCCCCATCACATGGTGTACCATCTTCTGGGTTTCTCATGCATGTTTTTGATGTAGGAAGATGCCCTTGAAGCTGGAGATTTGGGACCCATTCGATGGGTACCACGAAGTATTACTTTAAAGGGTCTGCGTTTGCTCACCCAACCTCACCAAACCTCTCAGCCCCAAGAGTGTCCACCCTTATGTCTCATCCAGCTGTGGGTCTAGATATGGTCAATCCAGGTTGCATCACAGCCCCTGAACGCATTGTGTAAGAATTTCTCTCTCTTTCACTGTCGTTGTTTCATGGGTTTTTCAAAGTAATTTATTTTCATAATGGGGTTTAGCTGCTTTTCACTGCTGTGTTTATGCCGCTTTACACCCACTTGACACACTAACAGAGAGATATCAATACATAGGTTTTAAGATTACTACTAGTCAGATATATTCTTGTGCGGTGAATAGGGCGTGTTGAGTCCAGTTCTCTGAGCAAGGAGTAGGTCTTGTCTACTACATATTGGGTTTATGGAACGGTATCTGAGCTAATTTGATACCCTTGTTTTATGTATCACCCCACCTCACCTTTCCCATTAAGCAGCCATAGTCTGTTTTCTGCATGTGTGACTCTGTTCTGTTTTGTAATTCAGTTCAAGTGTAACGGTTTTTACATTCCCTCTAAAAGTGATACCTTATGAGAAGTGTCCTTTTCTGTGTGACTTATTTCACTTAGAATCGTCGTACCTAAATCCACTCATCATGCTGCTACTATCCTTATGACATTGATTTCATGGCTGAGTGATATTCCATTGTACATAAGGACCACAACTTCTTTATCCATTTTTCTCTTTCCTTGGATATTTAAGGTGGAATGAAGTGGAGGTCCTTGTCAACAGAGCAGCCCTCAACTTTGGGGTGCTTGTGTCTTGCTGATTTTTCATTTTCCCAATTTATACCCCCATGAGTGGAAGTGCCCTATGCTCTCTAAGCTGTGTTTTTTAGATGTTTCAGGACTCACCGTACACTACTCCAGAGTGGCTGTTGGCAATTTACATCCCGCCCATCAGTGTAGCAAGGCTCCCATTTCTCCATGGCCTGTCCTGCATTTCTGGTTTTGACACTTTTTTCAGCATGGCCCTTTTGACCGATGGGAAGCGAGACTTCTCTGTAGCGCTGATTTGCCTTTCCAGGTTGCTTGGTTGGCCAAAAAGGGCGTATGCGTTTTTTCCTGAATATATTCAGGAAAAAACGCATACGCCCTTTTTGGCCAAGGGCATCATTGTCAACGTTTTGCCGCTTTTCATGTGCTTTAAAGGCGATTCGTATCTACCTCCTGAAATCTGTTTCGTGCAATTCTGCCTTGATTTCAAATCCTCTTCTTTGCCTTCCCTCAATATATTTGTGGACCAGAGTTATCATTTATAACTCTGCAGGTTTGTGAATTGCAGTGCCCTGAACCCCCATTTTACAACTCGCTTTTTTGGGAGCTGGCCGCAAAAGCGCAGGATGGCTTCAGGCCCTGTTCTGGTTCCGGGGGGCAGGCTGAGCCTGTGGTTAATTCTTCTTCCTGATGGGAAAATAGAGTGACCTGTGCCTGTCCCGACACCAAGAGCTAGTCTCTCGTTGGTTCCCCGTCTTCCCGTTCATCCTCAGGACAAATTGCAACCTGTACGGAACAGGAGGTTAAAGGTGCTGATGCTCCAAGTAGGGAGATTGCTAGTAAAGTGGCTGGAATGGCGAACCCGGGCACAAGGAGATGAGAAATGAGGTGCGTTTTAGAAACCTTTCCCCATCACACGGTGTACCATCTTCTGGGTTTCTCATGCATGTTTTCGATGTAGGAAGATGCCCTTGAACCTGGAGATTTGGGACCCATGCGATGGGTACCACGCAGTATTACTTTAAAGGGTCTGCGTTTGCTCACCCAACCTCACCAAACCTCTCAGCCCCAAGAGTGTCCACCCTTATGTCTCATCCAGCTGTGGGTCTAGATATGGTCAATCCAGGTTGCATCACAGCCCCTGAACTCATTGTGTAAGAATTTCTATCTCTTTCACTGTCGTTGTTTCATGGGTTTTTCAAAGTAATTTATTTTCATAATGGGGTTTAGCTGCTTTTCACGGCTGTGTTTATGCCGCTTTACACCCACTTGACACACTAACAGAGAGATATCAATACATAGGTTTTAAGATTATTACTAGTCAGATATATTCTTGTGCGGTGAATAGGGCGTGTTGAGTCCACTTCTCTGAGCAAGGAGTAGGTCTTGTCTACTACATATTGGGTTTATGGAACGGTATCTGAGCTAATTTGATACCCTTGTTTTATGTATCACCCCACCTCACCTTTCCCGTTAAGCAGCCATAGTGTGTTTTCTGCATGTGTGACTCTGTTCTGTTTTGTAATTCAGTTCAAGTGTAACGGTTTTTACATTCCCTCTATCAGTGATACCTTATGAGAAGTGTCCTTTTCTGTGTGACTTATTTCACTTAGAATCGTCGTACCTAAATCCACTCATCATGCTGCTACTAACCTTATGACATTGATTTCATGGCTGAGTGATATTCCATTGTACATAAGGACCACAACTTCTTTATCCATTTTTCTCTTTCCTTGGATATTTAAGGTGGAATGAAGTGGAGGTCCTTGTCAACAGAGCAGCCCTAAACTTTGGGGTGCTTGTGTCTTGCTGATTTTTCATTTTGCCAATTTATATCCCCATGAGTGGAAGTGCCCTATGCTCTCTAAGCTGTGTTTTTTAGATGTTTCAGGACTCACCGTACACTACTCCAGAGTGGCTGTTGGCAATTTACATCCCGCCCATCAGTGTAGCAAGGCTCCCATTTCTCCATGGCCTGTCCTGCATTTCTGGTTTTGACACTTTTTTCAGCATGGCCCTTTTGACCGATGGGGAGCGAGACTTCTTTGTAGCGCTGATTTGCCTTTCCAGGTTGCTTGGTTGGCCAAAAAGGGCGTATGCGTTTTTTCCTGAATATATTCAGGAAAAAACGCATACGCCCTTTTTGGCCAAGGGCATCATTGTCAACATTTTGCCGCTTTTCATGTGCTTTAAAGGCGATTCGAATCTACCTCCTGAAATCTGTTTCGTGCAATTCTGCCTTGATTTCAAATCCTCTTCTTTGCCTTCCCTCAATATATTTGTGGACGAGAGTTATCATTTATAACTCTGAAGGTTTGTGAATTGCACTGCCCTGAACCTCCATTTTACAACTCGCTTTTTTGGGAGCTGGCCGCAAAAGCGCAGGATGGCTTCAGGCCCTGTTCTGGTTCCAGGGGGCAGGCTGAGCCTGTGGTTAATTCTTCTTCCTGATGGGAAAATAGAGTGACCTGTGCCTGTCCCAACACCAAGAGCTAGTCTCTCGTTGGTTCCCCGTCTTCCCGTTCATCCTCAGGACAAATTGCAACCTGTACGGAACAGGAGGTTAAAGGTGTTGATGCTCCAAGTAGCGAGATTGCTAGTAAAGCAGCTGGAATGGCGAACCCGGGCACAAGGAGATGAGAAATGAGGTGCGTTTTAGAAACCTTTCCCCATCACACGGTGTACCATCTTCTGGGTTTCTCATGCATGTTTTCGATGTAGGAAGATGCCCTTGAACCTGGAGATTTGGGACCCATGCGATGGGTACCACGCAGTATTACTTTAAAGGGTCTGCGTTTGCTCACCCAACCTCACCAAACCTCTCAGCCCCAAGAGTGTCCACCCTTATGTCTCATCCAGCAGTGGGTCTAGATATGGTCATTCCAGGTTGCATCACAGCCCCTGAACGCATTGTGTAAGAATTTCTAACTCTTTCACTTTTGTTGTTTCATGGGTTTTTCAAAGTAATTTATTTTCATAATGGGGTTTAGCTGCTTTTCACTGCTGTGTTTATGCCGCTTTACACCCACTTGACACACTAACAGAGAGATATCAGTACATAGGTTTTAAGATTATTACTAGTCAGATATATTCTTGTGCGGTGAATAGGGCGTGTTGAGTCCAGTTCTCTGAGCAAGGAGTAGGTCTTGTCTATTACATATTGGGTTTATGGAACGGTATCTGAGCTAATTTGATACCCTTGTTTTATGTATCACCCCACCTCCCCTTTCCCGTTAAGCAGCCATAGTCTGTTTTCTGCATGTGTGACTCTGTTCTGTTTTGTAATTCAGTTCAAGTGTAACGGTTTTTACATACCCTCTAAAAGTGATGCCTTATGAGAAGTGTCCTTTTCTGTGTGACTTATTTCACTTAGAATTGTCGTACCTAAATCCACTCATCATGCTGCTACTAACCTTATGACATTGATTTCATGGCTGAGTGATATTCCATTGTACATAAGGACCACAACTTCTTTATCCATTTTTCTCTTTCCTGGGATATTGAAGGTGGAATGAAGTGAAGGTCCTTGTCAACAGAGCAGCCCTCAACTTTGGGGTGCTTGTGTCTTGCTGATTTTTCATTTTCCCAATTTATATCCCCATGAGTGGAAATGCCCTATGCTCTCTAAGCTGTGTTTTTCAGATGTTTCAGGACACACCGTACACTCCTCCAGAGTGGCTGTTGGCAATTTACATCCCGCCCATCAGTGTAGCAAGGCTCCCATTTCTCCATGGCCTGTCCTGCATTTCTGGTTTTGAGACTTTTTTCAGCATGGCCCTTTTGACCAATGGGTAACAAGTCTTCTTTGTAGCGCTGATTTGCCTTTCCAGGTTGCTTGGTTGGCCAAAAAGGGCGTATGCGTTTTTTCCTGAATATATTCAGGAAAAAACGCATACGCCCTTTTTGGCCAAGGGCATCATTGTCAACGTTTTGCCGCTTTTCATGTGCTTTGAAGGCGATTCGAATCTACCTCCTGAAATCTGTTTCCTGCAATTCTGCCTTGATTTCAAATCCTCTTCTTTGCCTTCCCTCAATATATTTGTGGACGAGAGTTATCATTTATAACTCTGCAGGTTTGTGAATTGCAGTTCCCTGAAGCTCCATTTTACAACTCGCTTTTTTGGGAGCTGGCCGCAAAAGCGCAGGATGGCTTCAGGCCCTGTTCTGGTTCCGGGGGGGAGGATGAGCCTCTGGTTAATTCTTCTTCCTGATGGGAAAATAGAGTGACCTGTGCCTGTCCCAACACCAAGAGCTAGTCTCTCACTGGTTCCCCGTCTACCCGTTCATCCTCAGGACAAATTGCAACCTGTACGGAACAGGAGGTTAAAGGTGCTGATGCTACAAGTAGGGAGATTGTTAGTAAAGCAGCTGGAATGGCGAACCCGGGCACAAGGAGAAGAGAAATGAGGTGCGTTTTAGAAACCTTTCCCCATCACATGGTGTACCATCTTTTTGTTTTCTCATGCATGTTTTCGATGTAGGAAGATGCCCTTGAACCTGGAGATTTGGGACCCATGCGATGGGTACCACGCAGTATTACTTTAAAGGGTCTGCGTTTGCTCACCCAACCTCACCAAACCTCTCAGCCCCAAGAGTGTCCACCCTTATGTCTCATCCAGCTGTGGGTCTAGATATGGTCAATCCAGGTTGCATCACAGCCCCTGAACGCATTGTGTAAGAATTTCTCTCTCTTTCACTGTCTTTGTTTCATGGGTTTTTCAAAGTAATTTATTTTGATAATGGGGTTTAGCTGCTTTTCACTGCTGTGTTTATGCCGCTTTACACCCACTTGACACACTAACAGAGAGATATCAATACATAGGTTTTAAGATTATTACTAGTCAGATATATTCTTGTGCGGTGAATAGGGTGTGTTGAGTCCAGTTCTCTGAGCAAAGAGTAGGTCTTGTCTATTACATATTGGGTTTATGGAACGGTATCTGAGCTAATTTGAAACCCTTGTTTTATGTATCACCCCACCTCACCTTTCCCGTTAAGCAGCCATAGTGTGTTTTCTGCATGTGTGACTCTGTTCTGTTTTGTAATTCAGTTCAAGTGTAACGGCTTTTACATTCCCTCTATAAGTGATACCTTATGAGAAGTGTCCTTTTCTGTGTGACTTATTTCACTTAGAATCGTCGTACCTAAATCCACTCATCATGCTGCTACTAGCCTTATGACATTAATTTCATGGCTGAGTGATATTCCATTGTACATAAGGACCACAACTTCTGTATCCATTTTTCTCTTTCCTGGGATATTGAAGGTGGAATGAAGTGGAGGTCCTTGTCAACAGAGCAGCCCTAAACTTTGGGGTGCTTGTGTCTTGCTGATTTTTCATTTTCCCAATTTATACCCCCATGAGTGGAAGTGCCCTATGCTCTCTAAGCTGTGTTTTTTAGATGTTTCAGGACACACCGTACACTTCTCCAGAGTGGCTGTTGGCAATTTACATCCCGCCCATCAGTGTAGCAAGGCTCCCATTTCTCCATGGCCTGTCCTGCATTTCTGGTTTTGACACGTTTTACAGCATGGCCCTTTTGACCGACGGGTAGCGAGTCTTCTTTGTAGCGCTTATTTGCCTTTCCAGGTTGCTTGGTTGGCCAAAAAGGGCGTATGCGTTTTTTCCTGAATATATTCAGGAAAAAACGCATACGCCCTTTTTGGCCAAGGGCATCATTGTCAACATTTTGCCGCTTTTCATGTGCTTTAAAGGCGATTCGAATCTACCTCCTGAAATCTGTTTCGTGCAATTCTGCCTTGATTTCAAATCCACTTCTTTGCCTTCCCTCAATATATTTGTGGACGAGAGTTATCATTTATAACTCTGCAGGTTTGTGAATTGCAGTGCCCTGAAGCTCCATTTTACAACTCGCTTTTTTGGGAGCTGGCCGCAAAAGCGCAGGATGGCTTCAGGCCCTGTTCTGGTTCCGGGGGGGAGGATGAGCCTCTGGTTAATTCTTCTTCCTGATGGGAAAATAGAGTGACCTGTGCCTGTCCCAACACCAAGAGCTAGTCTCTCACTGGTTCCCCGTCTACCCGTTCATCCTCAGGACAAATTGCAACCTGTACGGAACAGGAGGTTAAAGGTGCTGATGCTCCAAGTAGGGAGATTGTTAGTAAAGCAGCTGGAATGGTGAACCCGGGCACAAGGAGAAGAGAAATGAGGTGCGTTTTAGAAACCTTTCCCCATCACATGGTGTACCATCTTTTTGTTTTCTCATGCATGTTTTCGATGTAGGAAGATGCCCTTGAACCTGGAGATTTGGGACCCATGCGATGGGTACCACGCATTATTACTTTAAAGGGTCTGTGTTTGCTCACCCAACCTCACCAAACCTCTCAGCCCCAAGAGTGTCCACCCTTATGTCTCATCCAGCTGTGGGTCTAGATATGGTCAATCCAGGTTGTATCACAGCCCCTGAACTCATTGTGTAAGAATTTCTATCTCTTTCACTGTCGTTGTTTCATGGGTTTTTAAAATTAGTTTATTTTTATAATGGGGTTTAGCTGCTTTTCACTGCTGGGTTTATGCCGCTTTACACCCACTTGACACACTAACAGAGAGATATCAATACATAGGTTTTACGATTATTATTAGTCAGATATATTCTTGTGCTGTGAATAGGGCGTGTTGAGTCCAGTTCTCTGAGCAAGGAGTAGGTCTTGTCTATTACATATTGGGTGTATGGAACGGTATCTGAGCTAATTTGATACCCTTGTTTTATGTATCACCCCACCTCACCTTTCCCGTTAAGCATCCATAGTGTGTTTTCTGCATGTGTGACTCTGTTCTGTTTGGTAATTCAGTTCAAGTGTAACGGTTTTTACATTCCCTCTATCAGTGATACCTTATGAGAAGTGTCCTTTTCTGTGTGACTTATTTCACTTAGAATCGTCGTACCTAAATCCACTCATCATGCTGCTACTAGCCTTATGACATTGATTTCATGGCTGAGTGATATTCCATTGTACATAAGGATCACCACTTCTTTATCCATTTTTCTCTTTCCTGGGATATTTAAGGTGGAATGAAGTGGAGGTCCTTGTCAAGAGAGCAGCCCTAAACTTTGGGGTGCTTTTGTGTTGCTGATTTTTCATTTTGCCAATTTATATCCCCATGAGTGGAAGTGCCCTATGCTCTCTAAGCTGTGTTTTTTAGATGTTTCAGGACACACCGTACACTTCTGCAGAGTGGCTGTTGGCAATTTACATCCCGCTCATCAGTGTAGCAAGGCTCCCATTTCTCCATGGCCTGTCCTGCATTTCTGGTTTTGACACTTTTTTCAGCATGGCCCTTTTGACCGACGGGAAGCGAGACTTCTTTGTAACACTGATTTGCCTTTCCAGGTTGCTTGGTTGGCCAAAAAGGGCGTATGCGTTTTTTCCTGAATATATTCAGGAAAAAACGCATACGCCCTTTTTGGCCAAGGGCATCATTGTCAACGTTTTGCCGCTTTTCGTGTGCTTTAAAGGCGATTCGAATCTACCTCCTGAAATCTGTTTCCTGCAATTCTGCCTTGATTTCAATTCCTCTTCTTTGCCTTCCCTCAATATATTTGTGGACGAGAGTTATCATTTATAACTCTGCAGGTTTGTGAATTGCAGTGCCCTGAACCTCCATTGTGCAACTCGCTTTTTAGGGAGCTGGCCGCAAAAGCGCAGGATGGCTTCAGGCCCTGTTCTAGTTCCGCGGGGCAGGCTGAGCCTGTGGTTAATTCTTCTTCCTGATGGGAAAATAGAGTGACCTGTGCCTGTCCCAACACCAAGAGCTAGTCTCTCATTGGTTCCCCGTCTTCCCGTTCATCCTCCGGACAAATTGCATCCTGTACGGCAGAGGAGTTTAAAGTTGCTGATGCTCCAAGTAGGGAGATTGCTAGTAAAGTGGCTGCAATCGCAAACCCGAGCACAAGGAGATGAGAAATGAGGTGCGTTTTAGAAACCTTTCCCCATCACACGGTGTACCATCTTCTGGGTTTCTCATGCATGTTTTCGATGTAGGAAGATGCCCTTGAACCTGGAGATTTGGGACCCATGCGATGGGTACCACGCAGTATTACTTTAAAGGGTCTGCATTTGCTCACCCAACCTCACCAAATCTCTCAGCCCCAAGAGTGTCCACCCTTATGTCTCATCCAACTGTGGGTCTAGATATGGTCAATCCAGTTTGCATCACAGCCCCTGAACGAATTGTATAAGAATTTCTCTCTCTTTCACTGTCTTTGTTTCATGGGTTTTTAAAAGTAATTTATTTTTATAATGGGGTTTAGCTGCTTTTCACTGCTGTGTTTATGCCGCTTTACAGCGACTTGACACACTAACAGAGTGATATCAATACATAGGTTTTAAGATTATTACTAGTCAGATATATTCTTGTGCGGTGAATAGGGCGTGTTGAGTCCAGTTCTCTGAGCAAGGAGTAGGTCTTGTCTATTACATATTGGGTTTATGGAACGGTATCTGAGCTAGTTTGAAACCCTTGTTTTATGTATCACCCCACCTCACCTTTCCCGTTAAGCAGCCATAGTGTGTTTTCTGCATGTGTGACATTGTTCTGTTTTGTAATTCAGTTCAAGTGTAACGGTTTTTACATTCCCTCTATAAGTGATACCTTATGAGAAGTGTCTTTTTCTGTGTGACTTATTTCACTTAGAATCGTTGTACTTAAATCCACTCATCATGCTGCTACTACCCTTATGACATTGATTTCATTGCTGAGTGATATTCCATTGTACATAAGGACCACAACTTCTTTATCCATTTTTCTCTTTCCTTGGATATTTAAGGTGGAATTAAGTGGAGGTTCTTGTCAACAGAGCAGCCCTAAAGTTTTGGGTGCCTGTGTCTTGCTGATTTTTAGTTTTCCCTATTTATAAGCCCATGAGTCGATGTGCCCCTTTCTCTCTAGCTGTGTTTTTTAGATGTTTTAGGAAACACCATACCCTTCTCCAGAGTCATCATTGGCAATTTACACCCCACCCATCAGTGTAACAAGGCTCCCTTTACTCCCTGGCCTCTCCTGCTTTTCTTGTTTTTACCCTTTTGTAGGAAGGCCATTTTGACCGATGGGAAGTCAGACTTCTTTGTAGAGCTGAATTGCATTTCCGGCTTGCTTGGTTGGCCACAAAGGGCCTATGGGTTTTTTCCTGAATTCATTCAGAAAAAAACGCATATGCTCTTTTTGGCCAAGTGCATCATTGTCGACGTTTTGATGTTTTTCTTGTGCTTTAGGGGTGATTCAAATCTAACTCCTGAAATCTGTTTCCTGCAATTCTGCCTTGATTTCAAATCCTCTTCGTTGCCTTCCCTCAATATATTTGTGGACGAGAGTTATCATTTATAACTCTGCATATTTGTGAATTGCAGTGCCCCTGAGCTCCATTTTTCAACTCGCTTTTTTGGGAGCTTTTCACAGAACTGCTCGTTTGCTTCTGGCCCTACTCTGGTTCCCGGTGGCAGGCTAAGCCTTTGCTTAATTCTTCTTCCTGACTGGAAAGTAGAGTGACATGTGCCTCTCCGAACATCTAGGGCTTGGCTCTCCTTGTTTCTCCTCCTTCCCCTTCTTCCTTTGGACAAATTCCGATTTCTGTGCAACTGGATGTTGAAGGTGCTGACATCCTCAAGTGGGGAGATTTTAAGGAAAAAGGCTGGAGGGGTGAACCCAACAACCAGGAAATTAGGCGTTTTGGTGCCTTTTCCAAAATCTTCCTGATCCAACCGTGTTCCATCTTCTGGGTGTCACAGGCATGTTTTAGCTGTAGGAAAGGTCCCGTGTATGTAAGGAGAACACAAGGGATTTTTCCAAATCAGTGTCTCCCCGAACTCCAATCTGGGGAATTTTTAAGCTACTGGTACATGTGTGTTCATTAAGGGACTTGGGCCGTAGGCAGAGTCCGAACTTTAGATGATTGAAGTCTTCAGGTTCAGAAACGCTCACCATCGGCCTCCTTTAGTTTCCATTTTATCTGTAGTTGATAGATGATGTCGATATAGATATCTATTGTTTTTCAGGTTATTTCCCCTCAGGGGTCATTACAAAATATTGAGTATAGTTCCCTGTGCTATACAGTAGTTCCTTGTTGATGATATATTTTATACATAGCAGTGTGTATATGTTAATCTGAAACTGTTAATTTATCCCTCCTCCCACCTTTCCCCTTTGGTAATAAAAAATATAAGATTTTATACTTCTCAGAAATCTAGGAGCTGAAAGAGAGGTATCATTTTCAATGGAAAATCATTCCAAACAAGGTTGAAACTTCAACCAAGATTATTAGATGTACATCCTTGGAAAGAAATCACTGCATTTCTCTACTCTTGACCTGACAAATAAGACAATCCCCTCCACTGAACTTGCTTATAATAAAGTGATGGAAATATCAAATGGAAGTGTTAGAAACATCTTATTTTACACGAGCCTTATACACTGCTCTATGTTAATTACAGTTTGGCTCACACATCTGTTCATTGAAGTTACAATGTTCTCAAATTCTGTTACTGATCCTGCAGAGTGGGCCCCAACAAGGGTCTCCCTGCCCAGTGTCATTGGAGCCAACAGATCGAGACTGACTTTGGTTCAGAAGCAAAGGAAAACTTTATATTTTGATCAGAGAATGGAGAGGTGAGAGTGTGTGCTCCCCTGCGGGTTGTGGGCCGGGCTGCTGTGTAGGGATCCTGTCAGCATCAGCGGGAGGGAAGGGGCGGAGCTCTCGAGGGCCAGGTTGGCTGGAGCTCAGGCTCTATGTCGCAGAGTCTGCACGGGGCCCCACGAGCTGAGGTGTCGGCCCAGCCATTTTGCACGAGGAAATCGGGTCTGAAGTGTCGGGTGTGGGACCTCTGCATGTGGAAACCTAGGAGCAAGTGAAATTAGACAAAGCACAAAGGAAAAAATGGTTAGACTTTATTTTATTGCCCAGATTCTATTTTTATCTCCCAGGAATTTTTAATGGGCTTTGCCAGTGACAAAGCCCTCCTCTGCCTTTTGTCCCATTCCTCATTCTTGGGGCGCTGAGGGTGCAGACACGTCTTCTGTAAATGCTTCATGCTGAGTTGGGTGTCCTCATACCCGGGGGGAGGGGCAGGACTTCTCCCCAGCAGCCTCCAGGTGAGGTTGATTGTCCGCAGGCCTCCTCCCTCACTGCTCGTCTGCCTGAGCACCAGCATTGGAAGTTTTATAGATTCTAATGACCTTTAAGGGTCCAGGAAAGAGATGTGCAGAGACGCTGGGGGGGTGGGCGGTTTTACCCTGCTCCACATTGGTTCGGCCCCCTTAGGCTGACGGTTTCTGCCAGCCTAGATGCTCTGACCAGTAGTCTGTGCTTTCTTCAGTTAGGCCACTGAATTAACGTACAAACAGCACCAGGTGTCAGAGCCCTGCTTGCTCAACTCCCAGACAGTCCAGGGCCGGTGGTGATCCAGGACCATGACGGCCACTCAGTCAACGGCCTTTTGAAGTAGCCAGGAGTACAGCCGGTCTCATTGGCCGCCGTCACTGCGGTGTCTGTAGGCTTTTCTATGGTGGCAGCGTTATTTACGGTTCCCCTGCCAAGTTTATTAGCTCCGCTCTGGGTGCAGTAAGTCCTGTAAGCAATAGTCTGCTCTTTTGGGGCACACTCTTGTTGTTTTCTGAGAGAAGCTCCAGGTCAAGTGATGGTCACACGAGTCGTCATGGGGGCCCATTGCCCCAGGTTGTCTCTCTGGAGGTTGGTGTTGGAGGGCCTCCTCACTCGAGGTCATTGTGCCCACGGAGCAATCCCTGCAACTTCAGGGCATGGTGGGTGGTTAGGATCACCAAGTGGCGTCCTTTTCCCTTAGGAGGGAGCTGGCCTTGTGGGCTGCTGATTTCCAGGTTTTTAGATACCCCCAGTATCCTGGTCGGATGGGGTGGCTGGCCAATGCCTGGAGGGCATTCTTGCATTGTTCCATTTCAAGTGGTCCCAGTTTTTGCACTAATACTCCAAGGGCGATTCGCCTTGGACCAGGAATGTAAAGGTCAAAGGGTTTAGCTAACTTAGGGAGGTCCAGGGCCAGGGTCTGAATTGACTGCTCTTTCCATTCTTGAAAGGCCGCTTCTGGATTCTATTCAAAAGGATCATCATCTTTTCCTTTCAGTGTTTCATATAGAGGCCCAGTCTAACTATTAGACTGTAGTTAGGGATCCAGATGCAGCAAACCCCGGTCTCCCCAGGAACCCCTAAGCTGTCTTCTAGTTTCAGGAAAGGTGAGGCTGCAAATGGCTTCTTCCCTTTCCTGGGGTGGGCTTCTCCGACCTTCTGTGCGAATGAAGCCCAGGAAGGCCACCTTAGTTTGTGATATTTGAGCCTTTTCCTTGGACACCTTCTATCTTTTATTGGCTAGGTAGTTCAGAGGCCTCCTTAGTCGGGCTGGTGATCAGAATGTCATCTGCATATTGAAGGAGGGTTCCCTTCTCCAGAGGTAGATCTTTTAGGTCTTTAGCTAACGTTTCCCCAAAGATGGTGTGGGAATTTTTGAACCCCTGGGGCAGGACGGCCCAGCAGTATTGTTTTTGTTGTAGGTTGAGTCCTGCCACTCACAGCCAAAATTTCTTGTGACTCTGGGACTAATGGAATACAGAAGAAGGCATCATTGAAGTCTAATACAGAATGCCATGTCCTGGTGGATGGTAGAATGACCAGCAGGGTGTAGGAATTAGGAACTACTAGATGTATATCCTCTGTGGCTTCACTGACTGTCCTGGCGTCCTCTAGCAGGTCCCCAGCAGCCCACGGGGCTCTTGTGGTCAGGCCCCTCCCAGGATATGGAGCTCACCTGGGCAGGTACGCAGCAGCCCACGGGGCTCTCGTGGGCAGGCCCCTCCCTGGATATGGAGCTCCCGTGGACAGGTACCCCGGCAGGGCTGGGCACACAGGAACCGTGCACATAGCCCTCATTGCAGAGCACCCCCAGCACCCCTGTCACTCAGAGCTGACACAGAGCACCTCAGAGCAGAGCTTGAACTAACAAACAGCAGCTCCAACAGGTCTGTGACCCTAGGCTTCACTCTGTGCGGCCTCCCTCTGCCTGGTCTTCCAGGGGCTTCCACTGCAGCCGGGGCACCAGGCCTCTGTCTCCACCCACCACCCCTCCTCTCCCTGACTCCTGGGTTCCTCTCATTAGCAGAGGGTCTTCTTGAAGTTGTCTCCCACTCATGGACCAGATAAAATGATTCGAAAACAAGCCAGGGCTGCCGCCCCTTATCTATCCTGACTCTCGGGACCCTACACCTGTTCCTTGGATCTGGCCGGTGCAGCAAGGCCCATTTTCTGCAACTCTGAGCCCCTGAGGGGCGAGGATTGGCTGACCTGGGCAGCCTGACCCGGCCGGCCAGCCCTTCCCAGGTGTGCCTGGGTTGAGGTCAATATAAACACCCCTCCAGGCAGCAAAAGCCTCTGCAGCTGTGCCTGACGCCATATTCTCTGCCCCGTCAGCAGTCTCGGGGTTGGGCTGGTGGGAGGGAGTAGGGCCCACGGCTCTATGAGTGGCCCAGTGTGACTGGGGCTCTGCTGGACTTTCTGCAGGAGTTGCCGGGCTGCCACCTGCTAAAGAAGAGGATGTGTCACCCATACTTGCTGCTGGAATTTCTCCCCGGGCAGAGGTGAGGAAGGAAAAAAGCAGTGGGGGCCGGGACAGGAGGGGTAC
Source organism: Balaenoptera borealis (assembly GCF_965194805.1). NCBI lineage: Eukaryota > Metazoa > Chordata > Mammalia > Artiodactyla > Balaenopteridae > Balaenoptera > Balaenoptera borealis. Next base: position 64,437 of record NW_028122510.1, on the reverse strand, counting down.
CTCAGGCAGGGAAATGGAAAGCTTCCAGACGAGCGCCCGGGGCCAGGACCATCCTGGCTGGCCTGCAGGCACCAAGTCGGCCTGCGTGCTGTCGCTGGTGTGACTCCAAGCCCCTTCCTCTAGTTTTTAAAGTCTTTGCACACATTCAGGTGTTTTACCTGGGAAGGGTGGGAAAAGTTCAGCAGCAGCTGGCCTGGGGCTCAGCTCACGTTTACTCAGAGACGCCTCCTCACGGTCCCCCAGCTTTGCAATGAGGACGCTCCTCGTGTGGGGGCTGCTGGCTGCATGGGAGATGATTCCCCACCTGTGACCAACTTCAGAATTGTTTACCCCTGGAGCAAGTGCCCTGATAGGGTTTTCCTCTGTATGACCAGTGGGTTCTGTTTTTTTTTTTTTTTTTCTTTTTTGGTTCAAGGTAAGTTTTATTCCTCTTTTTGTATTTATGGATATAAGCATGGAAATAATTCATTCATATAAATACGTCTATGGGAAGGACAGAACTTTTTTTTCTGTTTTATTTTTTTAAGTATGATTTATTTTTTAATTTTTGAATTTATTTTATTCATTTTTTTATACAGCAGGCTCTTATTGGTAACCTATTTTATACATATAAGTGTATATATGTCAATCCCAGGCTCGCAATTCATCCCACCACCACCACCCTGCCACTTTCCCCCCTTGGTGTCCATACATTTGTTCTCTACATCTGTGTCTCTATTTCTGCCTTGCAAACCGGTTCATCTTTACCATTTTTCTAGGTTCCACATGTATGCGTTAATATACGATATTTGTTTTTCTCTTTCTGACTTACTTCACTCTGTATGACAGTCTCTAGATCTATCCACGTCTCTACAAATGACCCAATTTCATTCCTTTTTATGGCTGAGTAATATTCCATTTTATATATGTAGCACATCTTTTCTGTTCGTCTGTCTATGGGCATTTAGGTTGCTTCCATGACCTGGCTATTGTAAACAGTGCTGCAATGAATATTGTGGTGAATATGTCTTTTTGAATTATGGTTTTCTCTGGGTATATGGCCAGTAGTGGGATTGCTGGGTCATATGGTAATTCTATTTTTAGTCTTTTAAGGAACCTCCATACTGTTCTCCATCGTGACTGTATCAATTTACATTCCCACAAATAGTGTAAGAGGGTTCCCTTTTCTCCACACCCTCTCCAGCATTTGTTGCTTGTAGATTTTCTGATGATGCCCATTCTAACTCGTGTGAGGCGATACCTCATTGTAGTTTTGGTTTATATTTCTCTAATAATTAGTGATGTTGAGCAGCTTTTCATGTGCTTCTTGGTCATCTGTATGTCTTCTTGGGACAAATGTCTATTTACGTCATCTGCCCATTTTTGGATTGGGTTGTTTGTTTTTTTACTGTTGAGCTGCATGAGCTGTTTATATACATTGGAGATTAATCCTTTGTCCATTGATTCGTTTGCAAATATTTTCTCCCATTGTGAGGGTTGTCTTTTCGTCTTGTTTGTAGTTTCCTTTGCTTTGCAAAAGCTTTTAGGTTTCATTTGCTCCTATATGTTTATTTTTTTTTTTATTCCATTACTCTAGGAGGTGGATCAAAAAAGATCTTGCTGTGATTTATGTCAAAGAGTATTCTTCCTGTGTTTTCCTCTAAGAGTTTTATAGTGTCCGGTCTTACATTTCGGTCTCTAATCCATTTTGAGTTTATTTTTTGTGTATGGTGTTAGGGAGTGTTCTAATTTCATTCTTTTACATGTAGCTGTCCATTTTTCCCAGCACCACTTATTGAAGAGACTGTCTTTTCTCCTTTGTATACCCTTGCCTCCTTTGTCATAGATTAGTGGGCCATAGGTGTGTAGGTTTATCTCTGAGCTTTTTTTTTTCTTTTACATCTTTATTGGAGTATAATTGCTTTACAATTGTGTGTTAGTTTCTGCTGTATAAAAAAGTGAATCAGCTGTGCGTATACATATAACACCATATCCCCTCCCTCTTGCACCTCCCTCTCACTCCCTTATCCCACCCTTTTAGGTGGTCACAAAGCACAGAGCTGATCTCCCTGTGCTATGTGGCTGCTTCCCAGTAGCTATCAATTTTACATTTGGTAGTGTATATATGTCCATACCACTCTCTCACTTTGTCCCAGCTTACCCTTCCCTCTCCCCATGTCCTCAAGTCCTTTCTCTACGTCTGTGTCCTTAATCCTTTCCTGCCCCTAGGTTCTTCATAAACTTTTTTTTTTAAGATTCCATATATATGTGTTAGCATACGGTATTTGTTTTTCTCTTTCTGACTTACTTCACTCTGTAGGACAGACTCTAGATCCATCCACCTCACTAAAAATAACTCAATTTCGTTTCTTTTTATGGCTGAATAATGTTCCATTGTATATATGTGCCACATCTTCTTTATCCATTTATCTGTTGATGGACACTTAGGTTGCTTCCATGTCCTGGCTATTGTAAATAGAGCTACAGTGAACATTGTGGTACATGACTCTTTTTGAATTATGGTTTTCTCAGGGTAAATGTCCAGGAGTGGGTTTGCTGGGTTGTATGGTAGTTCTATTTTTAGTGTTTAAGGAACCCCCATACCTTTCTCCCTAGTGGCTATATCAATTTACATTCCCACCAACAGTGCAAGAGGGTTCCCTTTGCTCCAATAAATGCCTCTCCAGCATTTATTGTTGGTAGATTTTTTGATGATGGCCATTCTGACTGGTGTGAGGTGATACCTCACTGTAGTTTTGATTTGCATTTCTCTAATGATTAGTGATGTTCAGCATCCTTTCATGTGTTTGTTGGCAACCTGTATATCTTCTTTGGAGAAATGTCTATTTAGGTTTTCTGCCCATTTTTGGATTGGATTGTTTGGTTTTGTGATATTGAGCTACATGAGCTGCTTTTTGGAGATTAATCCTTTGCCATTTGCTTCATTTGAAAATATTTTCTCCCATTCTGATGGTTGTCTTTTCATCTTGCTTATGTTTTCCTTTGCTGTGCAAAAGAATTTATGTTTCATTCGGTCCCATTTTTTTATTTTTGTTTTTATTTCCATTTCTCTAGGAGGTGGGTCAAAAAGGATCTTGCTGTGATTTATGTCATAGACTGTTCTGCTTATGTTTTCCTCTAAGAGTTTTATAGTGGCTGGTCTTATATTTAGGTCTCTAATCCATTTTGAGTTTATTTTTGTGTATGGTGTTAGGGAGTGTACTAATTTCATTCTTTTACATGTAACTGTCCAGTTTTCCCAGCACCACTTGCTGAAGACACTGTCTTTTCTCCATTGTATACCCTTGCCTCCTTTGTCATAGATTAGTGAACCATAGGTACGTGGGTTTATCTCTGTGCTTTCTATCCTGTTCTATTGACCTATATTTCTGTTTTTGTGTCAGTACCATATTATCTTGATTACTGTAGCTTTGCAATATAGTCTGAAGTCTGGAAGTCTGATTCCTCCAGCTCTTTTTTTTCCCCCCTCAAGACTGCTTTGGCTATCCAGGGTCTTTTGTGTCTCCCTACAAATTTTAAGATTTTTTTTTCTTGTTTTGTAGAAAATGCCAAATGTATTTTGATCGGGATTGCATTGAATCTGTAGATTGCTTTGGGTAGTATAGTCATTTTCACAATATTGATTCTTCTAATCCGAGAACATGGTATATGTCTCCATCTGTTTATATCATCTTTGATTTCTTTCATCAGTGTCTTATAGTTTTCTGAGTACAGGTCTTTTACTTCCTTAGGTAGGTTTATTCCTAGGTATTTTATTCTTTGTGTAGCAGTGGTAATGGGATTGTTTCCTTAATTTCTCTTTCTGATCTTTCATTGTTAGTGTATAGGAATGCAAGCAATTTCTGTGCATTAATTTTGTATCCTGCAACTTTACCAAATTCATTGATTAGCTCCAGTGGTTTTCTGGTGGCATCTTCAGGATTCTCTTTCTATGATATCATGTCATCTGCAAACAGTGACAATTTTACTTCTTCTTTTCCTTTTTGTATTCCTTTTATTTCTTTTTCTTCTCTGATTGCCATGGCTAGGACTTCCAAAACTATGTTGAATAGCAGTGGTGAGAGTGGACATCCTCGTCTTGTTCCTGATCTTAGAGGAAACGCTTTCATTTTTTCACCATTGAGAATGCTGTTTGCTGTGGGTTTGTCATATATGGCCTTTATTATGTTGAGGTAGTTTCCCTCTATGCCCACACTCTGCAGAGTTTTTATCGTAAATGAGTGTTGAATTTTCTCAAAATCTTTTCCTTCCTCTATTGAGATGATCATATGCTTTTATTCTACAATTTGTTAATATGGTGTATCACATTGATTTGTGTATATTGAAGAATCCTTGCATCCCTGGGATAAACCCCACTTGATCATGGTGTATGATCCTTTTAATGTGTTGTTCGATTCTGTTTGCTAGTATTTTGTTGAGGATTTTTACATCTATATTCATCAGTGATATTGGTCTATAATTTTCTTTCCTTGTAGTATCTCTGTCTGATTTTGGTATCAGGGTGATGGTGGTCTCATAGAATGAGTTTGGGAGTGTTCCTTCCCCTGCAATTGTTTTGAAGAATTTGAGAAGGTTGGGTGTTAGCTCTTCTCTAAATGTTTGATAGAATTCACCTGTGATGCCATCTGGTTCTGGACTTTTGTTTGTTGGAAGATTTTTAATCACAGTTTCAATTTCATTGCTTGTGATAGGTTTGTTCATATTTTCTATTTCTTCCTGGTTCAGTCTTAGAAGGTTATCCCTTTCTAAGAATTTGTCCATTTCTTCCAGATTGTCCATTTTATTGGCCTAGAGTTGCTTGTAGTAGTCTCTTAGGATGCTTTGTATTCCTGTGGTGTCTGTTGTAACTTCTGCTTTTTCACTTCTAATTTTGTTGATTTGCGTCCTCTCCCTCTTTTTCTGGAGTCTGGCTAAAGGTTGATCATTTTTGCTTATCTTCTCAAAGAACCAGCTTTTAGTTTTATTGATCTTTGCTTTCGTTTTCTTTGTTTCTATTTCATTTATTTCTGCTCTGATCTTTATGATTTCTTTCCTTCTACTAACTTTGGGTTTTGTTCTTCTTTCTCTAGTTCCTCTAGGTGTAAGGTTAGATTGTTTATTTGAGATTTTTCTTGTTTCTTGAGGTAGGCTTGTATTGCTATAAACTTCCCTCTTAGAACTCCTTTTGCTGCATCCCATAGGTTTTGGATCATCGTGTTTTTGTTGTCATTTGTCTCTAGGTAGTTTTTGATTTCCTCTTTGATTTCTTCAGTGATCTCTTGGTTATTTAGTAACGTATTGTTTAGCCTCCATGTGTTTGTGTTTTTTACGGTTTTTTCCGTGTAATTGATTTCTAATCTCATAGCATTGTGGTCGGAACAGCTGCTTGATATGATTTCAGTTTTCTTAAATTTACTGAGGCTTTATCTGTGACCCAAGATGTGATCTATCCTGGAGAATGTTCCGTGTGCAGTTGAGAAGAACGTGTAATCTCCTGTTTTTGGATGGAATGTCCTATAAATATCAATTAACTCTATCTGGTCTATTGTGTCATTTAAAGCTTGTGTTTCCTTATTAATTGTCTGTCTGGCTGATCTCCACTGGTGTAAGTGAGCTGTTAAAGTCCCCCGCTATTATTGTGTTACTGTCGATTTCCTCTTTTATAGCTGTTAGCAGTTGCCTTATACATTGAGCTGCTCCTATTTTGGGTACATATATATTTATAGTTGTTATATCTTCTTCTTGGATTGATCCCCTGACCATTATGTAGTGCCTTTCCTCGTCTCTTGTAACATTCTTTATTTTAAAGTCTATTTTATCTGATATGAGTATTGCTACTCCAGCTTTCTTTTGATTTTCATTTGCATAGAATATATTTTTCCATCGCCTCACTTTGAGTCTGTATGTGTCCCTAGGTCTGAAATGGATCTCTTGTAGACAGCATATATATGGGTCTTGTTTTTGTATCCATTCAGCGAGCCTGTGTCTTTTGGTTGGAACATGTAGTGCATTCACGTTTAAGGTAATTATCGATATGTATGTTCCTACTACTATTTTCTTAATTGTTATGGGTTTGTCTTGGTGGGTCCTTTTCTTCTCTTGTGTTTCCCACTTAGAGAAGTTCCTTTAGCATTTGGTGTAGAGCTGGTTTCATGGTGCTGAATTCTCTTAGCTTTTGCTTGTCTGTAAGGCTTTTGATTTCTCCATCAAATCTGAATGAGCTCTTTGCAGGGTGGAGTACTCTTGGTTGTAGGTTCTTCCCTTTCATCACTTTAAATTTATCATGCCACTTCCTTCTGGCTTGTAGATTTTCTGCTGAGAAATCAGTTGTTATCCTTATGGGAGTTCCCTTGTATGTTATTTGTCATTTTTCCCTTGCTGCTTTCAATCATTTTTCTTTGTCGTTAATTTTTGTCAATTTGATTACTATGTGTCTTGTCATTTTTCTCCTTTGGTTTATCCTGCCTGGGACACTCTGTGCTTCTGGACTTGGGTGGCTATTTCTTTTCCCATGCTAGGGAAGTTTTTGACCATTATCTCTTTAAATATATTCTCGGGTCCTTTCTCTCTCTCTTCTCCTTCTGGGACCCCTATAATGCGAATGTTGTTGCGTTTAAAGTTGTCCCAGAGGACTCTTGGGGTGTCTTCGTTTATTTTCATTCTTTTTCTTTATTCTGTTCCATGGCAGTGATTTCCACCTTTCTGTCTTCCAGGTCACTTATCCGTTCTTCTGCCACAGTTATTCTGCTACTGATTCCTTCTAGTGTATTTTTCATTTCAGTTATTCCATTGTTCACCTCTGTTTGTTTGTTCTTTAATTCTTCTAGGTGTTTGTTCCTTAATTCTTCTAGGTCTTTGTTAAACATTTCTTGCATCTTCTCGATCTTTGCCTCCTTTCTTTTTCCAAGGTCTTGGCTCAACTTCACTATCATTATTCTGAATTTTTTTTCTGGAAGGTTCCCTATCTCCACCTCATTTCGTTTTTTTTTCTGGGGTTTTATCTTGTTCCTTGATCTGGTATAAAGTCCTCTGCCTTTTCATTTTGTCTATCTTTCTGTGAATGTGGTTTTCCTTCCACAGGCTGCAGAATTGTAGTTCTTCTTGCTTCTGCTGTCTGCTCTCCGGTGGATGAGTCTATCTTAGAGGCTTGTGCAAGCTTCCTGATGGGAAGGACTGGTGGTGGGTAGAGCTGGGTGTTGCTTTGGTGGGCAGAGCTTTAATCCGCTTGTCTACGGATTAAATAAAACTTTAATAAAAAGTTTAATCCGCTTGTCTGCTGATGCATGGGGCTGGGTTCCCTCCCTGTTGGTTGTTTGGCCTGAGGCGACCCAGCCCTGGAGCCTACCTTGCTCTTGGTGGGGCTAATGGCGGACTCTGGGAGGGCTCACACCAAGGAGTATTTCCCAGAACTTCTGCTGCCAGTGTCGTTGTCCTCACGGTGAGCCACAGCCACAGCCACCACCTGCCTCTGCAAGAGACCCTCTAAAAGTAGCAGGTAGTTCTGGTCATTCTCCTACAGGGTCACTGCTCCTTCCCCTGGGTCCTGATGTGCACACTACTTTGTGTGTGCCCTCCAAGAGTGGAGTATCTGAGTGGAGTTGAGACTCTGAGACTCTGTGTGGAGTTGCACAGACTCTGGGTCCTGTGAAGCTTCGATGTTTTGTGATTCTAGAAATCCTATAGGAGACGGTCCACAGCAGGTGACGCTAATGTTGTCAGTAGAGGTGTTGAAGCCAAAGATCTGCAGTTCCAACTAGAGGTGCCGATGTACATACAGGACAAAATCATCTCGTGTGAATGTAGTTCAGGCATGTTTAAGATGAATGCAGTCATGTTAATGCCTACCATATTCTATCTTGAGCCTCTCCTCAGGGACCCCCTCCTCAGTTCCTGAGGCTCCTGTAAGTCATGTACAGGGGACTGGAGAGTGGGCTCTGTCCAGTCTGAGCCCTGAGTTACCCTGTGTGTATCTTAGGATACTTTGTATTTCTGTGGTGTCTGTTGTAACATCATCTCTTTCATTTCAGATTTATTTGGGCCCTCTCTTTTTAAAAAAACATACTACTGTTGTCTTTTATTCTTTACAGAAGTTTAATAAGTGTTTGATCTACTATCCTTACCCTATGTATACTTTTTGCAGTGAGATTTTTACTTTTCTTTGTTTCCTTGTTACTATCAATAATTAGTGAGACTTCTTTTAAGCTACCTTCAACATTGCTTATAAAGCTGCTTTATTAGTGATGACAGAGCCTTAATGGAAGTCATGTTCTGGTTGTAAATTAGAATGCAATGTGCCAGCAAATAGCCCCTTAAGTTTATGTCTCATTACTTCTTGTTCTTTTTTTAATTTAATTTTTATTTTTTGTCAGAGCAAATTTAATTAAAATGTTTTGTTTCTTCTAGGTGTGAAAGATGTGGTTCTTTTAAACATATACATATATCTATTCTTCTTTGGATCATTTTCCCATGTAGGTTATGACACGATGTTGAGTAGTCTTGTCTTGGTATTACGTAGGTCTTTGGTGATTACATATTTCACATGTGTTTCTATATCTATCTTAACCCCAATATCCTAATGTATCCAATCCTCACACCTTTCCATTTGGTGAACCATAAGTTTGTTTCATGAATCTGTGATTGCATTTCTCTGTGGAAATATTTTCATTGGTATCAATTTTTAGCTAAGACCTATAAGTGATATTATAGGATATGTGTCTTTTGCTTTCTGACTTAGTACAATTTGCCTGATTACCTCAAGAATCATACATGGTGCTGCAAATGGCATTGTTTCATTTTTTTCCCTGGCTAATATTCCATCTGTACGTGTACCAGTTCTTCTTTGGCCACGCACCTCTTGATGGACTTTCTGGTTGCCTCCATGTCTTGGCTATTGTAATACTGCTGCAATGCACATTTGCTTGCCTGTGTCTTTCCAGTTATATCTTCTTATGTTATAGGCCAAGCAGTGGGCTTGCTGTATCATATGGTAGCTCAGTGTGTATGTTTTAAAGGCACCACCATTCAGTTCTCATTAGTGGCTCTTTCCAGGTTACGTCCCACTTAAAATTGAGGGTATGCATTTCTCCAAAACACCTTCAATATTTATTGTTTGTAGTTTTCTTGCTGATGGTTATTCTAATGGGTGCGAGCTGATGCCTATCTGTGGTTGAATTTGCATGTGTCCCATAATCTGTTGAAATTGAGCTTTAAAGCATGCCCTTTTTATTTATCAAACTGTGATTACAGCTCAGTTCTTCAAAGTGTTTTCTTAAAGTAAGTGTCACATTTTGAAAATTTTTGGCCATTACCTCCCTCAAGACATTTTGAGGGCACGTTTCATTTACAGCCCTGAAGTACTTGTTCATATGAAGTGACCATTAGCACAGGTTTTAAAGCTGCTTTTGCAGGTAACGGCCAGAGGGTGGCAGCCTTTCTACGTTCCTAATCTGGTAAATAGGGAAAGAGACCTTCAGCCCCAAGAGTGTCCAGCTTTATTTCTCATCCAGCTGTGGGTCTAGATATGGTCACACCAGGTTGCATCACAGCCCCGGAACGAATTACGTAAAAATTTTCCCTCTATCACTGTCTTTGTTTTTTGGAATTTTTAAGTAATTTATTTTTATAATGGGGTTTAGCTGCTTTTCACTGCTGTGTTTATGCCGCTTTACACCCACTTGACACACTAACAGAGAGATATCAATACATAGGTTTTAAGATTATTACTAGTCAGATATATTCTTGTGCGGTGAATAGGGCGTGTTGAGTCCAGTTCTCTGAGCAAGGAGTAGGTCTTGTCTATTACATATTGGGTTTATGGAACGGTATCTGAGCTAATTTGAAACCCTTGTTTTATGTATCACCCCACCTCACCTTTCCCGTTAAGCAGCCATACTGTGTTTTCTGCATGTGTGACTCTGTTCTGTTTTGTAATTCAGTTCAAGTGTAACGCTTTTTACATTCCCTCTATAAGTGATACCTTATGAGAAGTGTCCTTTTCTGTGTGACTTATTTCACTTAGAATCGTCGTACCTAAATCCACTCATCATGCTGCTACTAGCCTTATGACATTGATTTCATGGCTGAGTGATATTCCATTGTACATAAGGACCACAACTTCTTTATCCATTTTTCTCTTTCCTGGGATATTGAAGGTGGAATGAAGTGGAGGTCCTTGTCAACAGAGCAGCCCTCAACTTGGGGGTGCTTGTGTCTTGCTGATTTTTCATTTTCCCAATTTATACCCCCATGAGTGGAAGTGCCCTATGCTCTCTAAGCTGTGTTTTTTAGATGTTTCAGGACACACCGTACACTTCTCCAGAGTGGCTGTTGGCAATTTACAACCCGCCCATCAGTGTGGCAAGGCTCCCATTTCTCCATGGCCTGTCCTGCATTTCTGGTTTTGAGACATTTTTCAGCATGGCCCTTTTGACCGATGGGTAGCGAGTCTTCTTTGTAGCGCTGATTTGCCTTTCCAGGTTGCTTGGTTGGCCAAAAAGGGCGTATGCGTTTTTTCCTGAATATATTCAGGAAAAAACGCATACGCCCTTTTTGGCCAAGGGCATCATTGTCAACGTTTTGCCGCTTTTCATGTGCTTTAAAGGCGATTCGAATCTACCTCCTGAAATCTGTTTCCTGCAATTCTGCCTTGATTTCAAATCGTCTTCTTTGCCTTCCCTCAATATATTTGTGGACGAGAGTTATCATTTATAACTCTGCAGGTTTGTGAATTGCAGTGCCCTGAAGCTCCATTTTACAAGTCGCTTTTTTGGGAGCAGGCCGCAAAAGAGCAGGATGGCTTCAGGCGCTCTTCTGGTTCCCGGGGGCAGGCTGAGCCTGTAGTTAATTCTTCTTCCTGATGGGAAAATAGAGTGACCTGTGCCTGTCCCAACACCAAGAGCTAGTCTCTCATTGGTTCCACGTCTTCCCGTTCATCCTCAGGACAAATTGCAACCTGTACGGAACAGGAGGTTAAAGGTGCTGATGCTCCAAGTAGGGAGATTGCTAGTAAAGCGGCTGGAATGGCGAACCCGGGCACAAGGAGATGAGAAATGACGTGCGTTTTAGAAACCTTTCCCCATCACACGGTGTACCATCTTCTGGGTTTCTCATGCATGTTTTCGATGTAGCAAGATGCCCTTGAACCTGGAGATTTGGGACCCATGCGATGGGTACCACGCAGTATTACTTTAAAGGGTCTGCGTTTGCTCACCCAACCTCACCAAACCTCTCAGCCACAAGAGTGTCCACCCTTATGTCTCATCCAGCTGTGGGTCTAGATATGGTCAATCCAGGTTGCATCACAGCCCCTGAACGAATTGTATAGAAATTTCTCTCTCTTTCACTGTCTTTGTTTCATGGGTTTTTCAAAGTAATTTATTTTTATAATGGGGTTTAGCTGCTTTTCACTGCTGTGTTTATACCGCCTTACACCCACTTGACACACTAACAGAGAGATATCAATACATAGGTTTTAAGATTATTACTAGTCAGATATATTCTTGTGCGGTGAATAGAGCGTGTTGAGTCCAGTTCTCTGAGCAAGGAGTAGGTCTTGTCTATTACATATTGGGTTTATGGAACGGTATCTGAGCTAATTTGAAACTCTTGTTTTATGTATCACCCAACCTCACCTTTCCTGTTAAGCAGCCATAGTGTGTTTTCTGCATGTGTGACTCTGTTCTGTTTTGTAATTCAGTTCAAGTGTAATGGTTTTTACATTCCCTCTATCAGTGATACCTTATGAGAAATGTCCTTTTCTGTGTGACTCATTTCACTTAGAATCGTCGTACCTAAATCCACTCATCATGCTGCTACTAGCCTTATAACAGTGATTTCATGGCTGAGTGATATTCCATTTTACATAAGGACCACAACTTCTTTATCCATTTTTCTCTTTCCTGGGATATTGAAGGTGGAATGAAGTGGAGGTCCTTGTCAACAGAGCAGCCCTAAACTTTGAGGTGCTTGTGTCTTGCTGATTTTTCATTTTCCCAGTGTATACCCCCATGAGTGGAAGTGCCCTATGCTCTCTAAGCTGTGTTTTTTATATGTTTCAGGACACACCGTACACTTCTTCAGAGTGGCTGTTGGGAATGTACATCCGCCCATCAGTGTAGCAAGGCTCCCATTTCTCCATGGCCTGTCCTCCATTTCTGGTTTTGAAACTTTTTTCAGCATGGCCCTTTTGACCGATGGGAAGCGAGTCTTCTTTGTAGCGCTGATTTGCCTTTCCAGGTTGCTTGGTTGGCCAAAAAGTGCGTATGCGTTTTTTCCTGAATATATTCAGGAAAAAACGCATACGCCCTTTTTGGCCAAGGGCATCATTGTCAACGTTTTGCCGCTTTTCATGTGCTTTAAAGGCGATTCGAATCTACCTCCTGAAATCTGTTTCCTGCAATTCTGCCTTGATTTCAAATCCTCTTCTTTGCCTTCCCTCAATATATTTGTGGACGAGACTTATCATTTATTACTCTGCAGGTTTGTGAATTGCAGTGCCCTGAAGCTCCATTTTACAACTCGCGTTCTTGGGAGCTGGCCGCAAAAGCGCAGGATGGCTTCAGGCCCTGTTCTGGTTCCGGGGGGCAGGCTGAGCCTGTGGTTAATTCTTCTTCCTGATGGGAAAATAGAGTGACCTGTGCCTGTCCCTACACCAAGAGCTAGTCTCTCATTGGTTCCAAGTCTTCCCGTTCATCCTCAGGACAAATTGCAACCTGTACGGAACAGGAGGTTAAAGGTGCTGATGCTCCAAGTAGGGAGATTGCTAGTAAAGTGGCTGGAATGGCGAACCCGAGCACAAGGAGATGAGAAATGAGTTGCATTTTAGAAACCTTTCCCCATCACACGGTGTACCATTTTCTGGGTTTCTCATGCATGTTTTCGATGTAGCAAGATGCCCTTGAACCTGGAGATTTGGGACCCATGCGATGGGTACCACGCAGTATTACTTTAAAGGGTCTGCGTTTGCTCACCCAACCTCACCAAACCTCTCAGCCCCAAGAGTGTCCACCCTTATGTCTCATCCAGCTGTGGGTCTAGATATGGTCAATCCAGGTTGCATCACAGCCCTTGAACTCATTGTGTAGGAATTTCGCTCTCTTTCACTGTCTTTGTTTCATGGGTTTTTCAAAGTAATTTATTTTTATAATGGGGTTTAGCTGCTTTTCACTGCTGTGTTTATGCTGCTTTACACCCACTTGACACACTAACAGAGAGATATCAATACATAGGTTTTAAGATTATTACTAGTCAGATATATTCTTGTGCGGTGAATAGGGCGTGTTGAGTCCAGTTCTCTGAGCAAGGAGTAGGTCTTGTCTATTACATATTGGTTTTATGGAACGGTATCTGAGCTAATTTGAAACCCTTGTTTTATGTATCACCCCACCTCACCTTTCCCGTTAAGCAGCCATAGTGTGTTTTCTGCATGTGTGACTCTGTTCTGTTTTGTAATTCAGTTCAAGTGTAACGGTTTTTACATTCCCTCTATAAGTGATACATTATGAGAAGTGTCCTTTTCTGTGTGACTTATTTCACCTAGAATCGTCGTACCTAAATCCACTCATCATGCTGCTACTAGCCTTATGACATTGATTTCATGTCTGAGTGATATTCCATTGTATATAAGGACCACAACTTCTTTATCCATTTTTCTCTTTCCTGGGATATTGAAGGTGGAATGAAGTGGAGGTCCTTGTCAACAGAGCAGCCCTAAACTTTGGGGTGCTTGTGTCTTGCTGATTTTTAATTTTCCCAATGTATACCCCCATGAGTGGAAGTGCCCTATGCTCTCTAAGCTTTGCTTTTTAGACGTTTCAGGACTCACCGTACACTTCTCCAGAGTGGCTGTTGGCAATTTACATCCCGCCCATCAGTGTAGCACGGCTCCCATTTCTCCATGGCCTTTCCTGCATTTCTGGTTTTGACACTTTTTTCAGCATGGCCATTTTGACCAATGGGTAGCGAGAGTTCTTTTTAGCGCTGATTTGCCTTTCCAGGTTGCTTGGTAGGCCAAAAAGGGCGTATGCGTTTTTTCCTGAATATATTCAGGAAAAAACGCATACGCCCTTTTTGGCCAAGGGCATCATTGTCAACGTTTTGCCGCTTTTCATGTGCTTTAAAGGCGATTCGAATCTACCTCCTGAAATCTGTTTCCTGCAATTCTGCCTTGATTTCAAATCGTCTTCTTTGCCTTCCCTCAATATATTTGTGGACTAGAGTTATCATTTATAACTCTGCAGGTTTGTGAATTGCAGTGCCCTGAAGCTCCATTTTACAACTCGCTTTTTAGGGAGCTGGCCGCAAAAGCGCAGGATGGCTTCAGGCCCTGTTCTGGTTCCAGGGGGCAGGCTGAGCCTGTGGTTAATTCTTCTTCCTGATGGGAAAATAGAGTGACCTGTGCCTGTCCCTACACCAAGAGCTAGTCTCTCATTGGTTCCAAGTCTTCTCGTTCATCCTCAGGACAAATTGCAACCTGTACGGAACAGGAGGTTAAAGATGCTGATGCTCCAAGTAGGGAGATTGCTAGTAAAGTGGCTGGAATGGCGAACCCGAGCACAAGGAGATGAGAAATGACGTGCGTTTTAGAAACCTTTCCCCATCACACGGTGTACCATCTTCTGGGTTTCTCATGCATGTTTTCGATGTAGCAAGATGCCCTTGAACCTGGAGATTTGGGACCCATGCGATGGGTACCACGCAGTATTACTTTAAAGGGTCTGCGTTTGCTCACCCAACCTCACCAAACCTCTCAGCCCCAAGAGTGTCCACCCTTATGTCTCATCCAGCTGTGGGTCTAGATATGGTCAATCCAGGTTGCATCACAACCCCTGAACGCATTGTGTAAGAATTTCGCTCTCTTTCACTGTCTTTGTTTCATGGGTTTTTCAAAGTAATTTATTTTTATAATGGGGTTTAGCTGCTTTTCACTGCTGTGTTTATGCCGCTTTACACCCACTTGACACACTAACAGAGAGATATCAATACATAGGTTTTAAGATTATTACTAGTCAGATATATTCTTGTGCGGTGAATAGGGCGTGTTGAGTCCAGTTCTCTGAGCAAGGAGTAGGTCTTGTCTATTACATATTGGTTTTATGGAACGGTATCTGAGCTAAGTTGAAACCCTTGTTTTATGTATCACCCCACCTCACCTTTCCCGTTAAGCAGCCATAGTGTGTTTTCTGCATGTGTGACTCCGTTCTGTTTTGTAATTCAGTTCAAGTGTAACGGTTTTTACATTCCCTCTATAAGTGATACATTATGAGAAGTGTCCTTTTCTGTGTGACTTATTTCACTTAGAATCGTCATACCTAAATCCACTCATCATGCTGCTACTAGCCTTATGACATTGATTTCATGGCTGAGTGATATTCCATTGTATATAAGGACCACAACTTCTTTATCCATTTTTCTCTTTCCTGGGATATTGAAGGTGGAATGAAGTGGAGGTCCTTGTTAAGAGAGCAGCCCTAAACTTTGGGGTGCTTGTCTCTTGCTGATTTTTAATTTTCCCAATGTATACCCCCATGAGTGGAAGTGCCCTATGCTCTCTAAGCTTTGCTTTTTAGACGTTTCAGGACTCACCGTACACTTCTCCAGAGTGGCTGTTGGCAATTTACATCCCGCCCATCAGTGTAGCATGGCTCCCATTTCTCCATGGCCTTTCCTGCATTTCTGGTTTTGACACTTTTTTCAGCATGGCCATTTTGACCAATGGGTAGCGAGACTTCTTTGTAGCGCTGATTTGCCTTTCCAGGTTGCTTGGTTGGCCAAAAAGGGCGTATGCGTTTTTTCCTGAATATATTCAGGAAAAAATGCTTACGCCCTTTTTGGCCAAGGGCATCATTGTCAACGTTTTGCCGCTTTTCATGTGCTTTAAAGGCGATTCGAATCTACCTCCTGAAATTTGTTTCCTGCAATTCTGCCTTGATTTCAAATCCTCTTCTTTGCCTTCCCTCAATATATTTGTGGACGAGAGTTATCATTTATAACTCTGCAGGGTTGTGAATTGCAGTGCCCTGAACCTCCATTTTACAACTCGCCTTTTTGGGAGATGGCCGCAAAAGCGCAGGATGGCTTCAGTCCCTGTTCTTGTTCCGGGGGGCAGGATGAACCTGTGGTTAATTCTTCTTCCTGATGGGAAAATAGAGTGACCTGTGCCTGTCCCAACACCAAGAGCTAGTCTCTCTTTGGTTCCACGTCTTCCCGTTCATCCTCAGGACAAATTGCAACCTGTACGGAACAGGAGGTTAAAGGTGCTGATGCTCCAAGTAGGGAGATTGCTAGTAAAGCGGCTGTTATGGCGAACCCGGGCACAAGGAGATGAGAAATGAGGTACGTTTTAGAAACCTTTCCCCATCACACGGTGTACCATCTTCTGGGTTTCTCATGCATGTTTTCGATGTAGGAAGATGCCCTTGAACCTGGAGATTTGGGACCCATGCGATGGGTACCACGCAGTATTACTTTAAAGGGTCTGCGTTTGCTCACCCAACCTCACCAAACCTCTCAGCCCCAAGAGTGTCCACCCTTATGTCTCATCCAGCTGTGGGTCTAGATATGGTCAATCCAGGTTGCATCACAGCCCCTGAACGCATTGTGTAAGAATTTCTCTCTCTTTCACTGTCTTTGTTTCATGGGTTTTTCAAAGTAATTTATTTTTATAATGGGGTTTAGCTGCTTTTCACTGCTGTGTTTATGCCGCTTTACACCCACTTGACACACTAACAGAGAGATATCAATACCTAGGTTTTAAGATTATTACTAGTCAGATATATTCTTGTGCGGTGAATAGGGCGTGTTGAGTCCAGTTCTCTGAGCAAGGAGTAGGTCTTATCTATTACATATTGGTTTTATGGAACGGTATCTGAGCTAATTTGAAACCCTTGTTTTATGTATCACCCCACCTCACCTTTCCCGTTAAGCAGCCATAGTGTGTTTTCTGCATGTGTGACTCTGTTCTGTTTTGTAATTCAGTTCAAGTGTAACGGTTTTTACATTCCCTCTATAAGTGATACATTATGAGAAGTGTCCTTTTCTGTGTGACTTATTTCACTTAGAATCGTCGTACCTAAATCCACTCATCATGCTGCTACTAGCCTTATGACATTGATTTCATGGCTGAGTGATATTCCATTGTATATAAGGACCACAACTTCTTTATCCATTTTTCTCTTTCCTGGGATATTGAAGGTGGAATGAAGTGGAGGTCCTTGTCAAGAGAGCAGCCCTAAACTTTGGGGTTCTTGTCTCTTGCTGATTTTTAATTTTCCCAATGTATACCCCCATGAGTGGAAGTGCCCTATGCTCTGTAGCTTTGCTTTTTAGACGTTTCAGGACTCACCGTACACTTCTCCAGAGTGGCTGTTGGCAATTTACATCCCGCCCATCAGTGTAGCATGGCTCCCATTTCTCCATGGCCTTTCCTGCATTTCTGGTTTTGACACTTTTTTCAGCATGGCCATTTTGACCAATGGGTAGCGAGACTTCTTTGTAGCGCTGATTTGCCTTTCCAGGTTGCTTGGTTGGCCAAAAAGGGCGTATGCGTTTTTTCTGAATATATTCAGGAAAAAACGCATACGCCCTTTTTGGCCAAGGGCATCATTGTCAACGTTTTGCCGCTTTTCATGTGCTTTAAAGGCGATTCGAATCTACCTCCTGAAATCTGTTTCCTGCAATTCTGCCTTGATTTCAAATCCTCTTCTTTGCCTTCCCTCAATATATTTGTGGACGAGAGTTATCATTTATAACTCTGCAGGTTTGTGAATTGCAGTGCCCTGAACCTCCATTTTACAACTCGCCTTTTTGGGAGATGGCCGCAAAAGCGCAGGATGGCTTCAGGCCCTGTTCTGGTTCCGGGGGGCAGGATGAGCCTGTGGTTAATTCTTCTTCCTGATGGGAAAATAGAGTGACCTCTGCATGTCCCAACACCAAGAGCTAGTCTCTCATTGGTTCCATGTCTTCTCGTTCATCCTCAGGACAAATTGCAACCTGTACGGAACAGGAGGTTAAAGATGCTGATGCTCCAAGTAGGGAGATGGCTAGTAAAGCGGCTGTTATGGCGAACCCGGGCACAAGGAGATGAGAAATGAGGTACGTTTTAGAAACCTTTCCCCATCACACGGTGTACCATCTTCTGGGTTTCTCATGCATGTTTTCAATGTAGGAAGATGCCCTTGAACCTGGAGATTTGGGACCCATGCGATGGGTACCACGCAGTATTACTTTAAAGGGTCTGCGTTTGCTCACCCAACCTCACCAAACCTCTCAGCCCCAAGAGTGTCCACCCTTATGTCTCATCCAGCTGTGGGTCTAGATATGGTCAATCCAGGTTGCATCACAGCCCCTGAACGCATTGTGTAAGAATTTCTCTCTCTTTCACTGTCTTTGTTTCATGGGTTTTTCAAAGTAATTTATTTTCATAATGGGGTTTAGCTGCTTTTCACTGCTGTGTTTATGCTGCTTTACACCCACTTGACACACTAACAGAGAGATATCAATACATAGGTTTTAAGATTATTACTAGTCAGATATATTCTTGTGTGGTGAATAGGGCGTGTTGAGTCCAGTTCTCTGAGCAAGGAGTAGGTCTTGTCAATTACATATTGGTTTTATGGAACGGTATCTGAGCTAATTTGAAACCCTTGTTTTATGTATCACCCCACCTCACCTTTCCCGTTAAGCAGCCATAGTGTGTTTTCTGCATGTGTGACTCTGTTCTGTTTTGTAATTCAGTTCAAGTGTAACGGTTTTTACATTCCCTCTATAAGTGATACATTATGAGAAGTGTCCTTTTCTGTGTGACTTATTTCACTTAGAATCGTCGTACCTAAATCCACTCATCATGCTGCTACTAGCCTTATGACATTGATTTCATGGCTGAGTGATATTCCATTGTATATAAGGACCACAACTTCTTTATCCATTTTTCTCTTTCCTGGGATATTGAAGGTGGAATGAAGTGGAGGTCCTTGTCAAGAGAGCAGCCCTAAACTTTGGGGTGCTTGTCTCTTGCTGATTTTTAATTTTCCCAATGTATACCCCCATGAGTGGAAGTGCCCTATGCTCTGTAGCTTTGCTTTTTAGACGTTTCAGGACTCACCGTACACTTCTCCAGAGTGGCTGTTGGCAATTTACATCCCGCCCATCAGTGTAGCATGGCTCCCATTTCTCCATGGCCTTTCCTGCATTTCTGGTTTTGACACTTTTTTCAGCATGGCCATTTTGACCAATGGGTAGCGAGACTTCTTTGTAGCGCTGATTTGCCTTTCCAGGTTGCTTGGTTGGCCAAAAAGGGCGTATGCGTTTTTTCCTGAATATATTCAGGAAAAAACGCATACGCCCTTTTTGGCCAAGGGCATCATTGTCAACGTTTTGCCGCTTTTCATGTGCTTTAAAGGCGATTCGAATCTACCTCCTGAAATCTGTTTCCTGCAATTCTGCCTTGATTTCAAATCCTCTTCTTTGCCTTCCCTCAATATATTTGTGGACGAGAGTTATCATTTATAACTCTGCAGGTTTGTGAATTGCAGTGCCCTGAACCTCCATTTTACAACTCGCCTTTTTGGGAGATGGCCGCAAAAGCGCAGGATGGCTTCAGGCCCTGTTCTGGTTCCGGGGGGCAGGATGAGCCTGTGGTTAATTCTTCTTCCTGATGGGAAAATAGAGTGACCTCTGCATGTCCCTACACCAAGAGCTAGTCTCTCATTGGTTCCCCGTCTTCCCGTTCATCCTCAGGACAAATTGCAACCTGTACGGAACAGGAGGTTAAAGGTGCTGATGCTCCAAGTAGGGAGATTGTTAGTAAAGCGGCTGGAATGGCGACCCCGGGCACAAGGAGAAGAGAAATGAGGTGCGTTTTAGAAAACTTTCCCCATCACATGGTGTACCATCTTTCTGTTTTCTCATGCATGTTTTCGATGTAGGAAGATGCCCTTGAACCTGGAGATTTGGGACCCATGCGATGGGTACCACGCAGTATTACTTTAAAGGGTCTGCGTTTGCTCACCCAACCTCACCAAACCTCTCAGCCCCAAGAGTGTCCACCCTTATGTCTCATCCAGCTGTGGGTCTAGAAATGGTCAATCCAGGTTGCATCACAGCCCCTGAACGCATTGTGTAAGAATTTCTCTCTCTTTCACTGTCTTTGTTTCATGGGTTTTTCAAAGTAATTTATTTTTATAATGGGGTTTAGCTGCTTTTCACTGCTGTGTTTATGCCGCTTTACACCCACTTGACACACTAACAGAGAGATATCAATACATAGGTTTTAAGATTATTACTAGTCAGATATATTCTTGTGCGGTGAATAGGGCGTGTTGAGTCCAGTTCTCTGAGCAAGGAGTAGGTCTTGTCTATTACATATTGGGTTTATGGAACGGTATCTGAGCTAATTTGAAACCCTTGTTTTATGTATCACCCCACCTCACCTTTCCCGTTAAGCAGCCATAGTGTGTTTTCTGCATGTGTGACTCTGTTCTGTTTTGTAATTCAGTTCAAGTGTAACGGTTTTTACATTCCCTCTATAAGTGATACCTTATGAGAAGTGTCCTTTTCTGTGTGACTTATTTCACTTAGAATCGTCGTACCTAAATCCACTCATCATGCTGCTATTAGCCTTATGACATTGATTTCCTGGCTGAGTGATATTCCATTGTACATAAGGACCACAACATCTTTATCCATTTTTCTCCCTCCTGGGATATTGAAGGTGGAATGAAGTGGAGGTCCTTGTCAACAGAGCAGCCCTAAACTTTGGGGTGCTTGTGTCTTGCTGATTTTTCATTTTCCCAATTTATACCCCCATGAGTGGAAGTGCCCTATGCTCTCTAAGCTGTGTTTTTTAGATGTTTCAGGACACACCGTACACTTCTCCAGAGTGGCTGTTGGCAATTTACATCCCGCCCATCAGTGTAGCAAGGCTCCCATTTCTCCATGGCCTGTCCTGCATTTCTGGTTTTGAGACTTTTTTCAGCATGGCCCTTTTGACCGATGGGTACCCAGTCTTCTTTGTAGCCCTGATTTGACTTTCCACGTTGCTTGGTTGGCCAAAAAGGGCGTATGCGTTTTTTCCTGAATATATTCAGGAAAAAACGCATACGCCCTTTTTGGCCAAGGGCATCATTGTCAACGTTTTGCCACTTTTCATGTGCTTTAAAGGCGATTCGAATCTACCTCCTGAAATCTGTTTCCTGCATTTCTGCCTTGATTTCAAATCCTCTTCTTTGCCTTCCCTCAATATATTTGTGGACGAGAGTTATCATTTATAACTCTGCAGGTTTGTGAATTGCAGTGCCCTGAACCTCCATTTTACAACTCGCTTTTTTGGCAGCTGGCCGCAAAAGCGCAGGATGGCTTCAGGCCCTGTTCTGGTTCCGGGGGGGAGGATGAGCCTGTGGTTAATTCTTCTTCCTGATGGGAAAATAGAGTGACCTGTGCCTGTCCCAACACCAAGAGCTAGTCTCTCACTGGTTCCCCGTCTACCCGTTCATCCTCAGGACAAATTGCAACCTGTACGGAACAGGAGGTTAAAGGTGCTGATGCTCCAAGTAGGGAGATTGTTAGTAAAGTGGCTGGAATGGCGAACCCGGGCACAAGGAGAAGAGAAATGAGGTGCGTTTTAGAAACCTTTCCCCATCACATGGTGTACCATCTTTTTGTTTTCTCATGCATGTTTTCGATGTAGGAAGATGCCCTTGAACCTGGAGATTTGGGACCCATGCGATGGGTACCACGCAGTATTACTTTAAAGGGTCTGCGTTTGCTCACCCAACCTCACCAAACCTCTCAGCCCCAAGAGTGTCCACCCTTATGTCTCATCCAGCTGTGGGTCTAGATATGGTCAATCCAGGTTGCATCACAGCCCCTGAACGCATTGTGTAAGAATTTCTCTCTCTTTCACTGTCTTTGTTTCATGGGTTTGTAAAAGTAATTTATTTTTATAATGGGGTTTAGCTGCTTTTCACTGCTGTGTTTATGCCGCTTTACACCCACTTGACACACTAACAGAGAGATATCAATACATAGGTTTTAAGATTATTACTAGTCAGATATATTCTTGTGCGGTGAATAGGGCGTGTTGAGTCCAGTTCTCTGAGCAAGGAGTAGGTCTTGTCTATTACATATTGGGTTTATGGAACGGTATCTGAGCTAATTTGAAACCCTTGTTTTATGTATCACCCCACCTCACCTTTCCCGTTAAGCAGCCATAGTGTGTTTTCTGCATGTGTGACTCTGTTCTGTTTTGTAATTCAGTTCAAGTGTAACGGTTTTTACAGTCCCTCTATAAGTGATACCTTATGAGAAGTGTCCTTTTCTGTGTGACTTATTTCACTTAGAATCGTCGTACCTAAATCCACTCATCATGCTGCTACTAGCCTTATGACATTGATTTCATGGCTGAGTGATATTCCATTGTACATAAGGACCACAACTTCTTTATCCATTTTTCTCTTTCCTGGGATATTGAAGGTGGAATGAAGTGGAGGTCCTTGTCAACAGAGCAGCCCTAAACTTTGGGGTGCTTGTGTCTTGCTGAATTTTCATTTTCCCAATTTATACCCCCATGAGTGGAAGTGCCCTATGCTCTCTAAGCTGTGTTTTTTAGATGTTTCAGGACACACCGTACACTTCTCCAGAGTGGCTGTTGGCAATTTACATCCCGCCCATCAGTGTAGCGAGGCTCCCATTTCTCCATGGCCTGTCCTGCATTTCTGGTTTTGAGACTTTTTTCAGCATGGCCCTTTTGACCGATGGGTAGCGAGTCTGCTTTGTAGCCCTGATTTGCCTTTCCAGGTTGCTTGGTTGGCCAAAAAGGGCGTATGCGTTTTTTCCTGAATATATTCAGGAAAAAACGCATACGCCCTTTTTGGCCAAGGGCATCATTGTCAACGTTTTGCCGCTTTTCATGTGCTTTAAAGGCGATTCGAATCTACCTCCTGAAATCTGTTTCCTGCAATTCTGCCTTGATTTCAAATCCTCTTCTTTGCCTTCCCTCAATATATTTGTGGACGAGAGTTATCATTTATAACTCTGCAGGTTTGTGAATTGCAGTGCCCTGAAGCTCCATTTTACAACTCGCTTTTTTGGGAGCTGGCCGCAAAAGCGCAGGATGGCTTCAGGCCCTGTTCTGGTTCCGGGGGGGAGGATGAGCCTGTGGTTAATTCTTCTTCCTGATGGGAAAATAGAGTGACCTTTGCCTGTCCCAACACCAAGAGCTAGTCTCTCACTGGTTCCCCGTCTACCCGTTCATCCTCAGGACAAATTGCAACCTGTACGGAACAGGAGGTTAAAGGTGCTGATGCTCCAAGTAGGGAGATTGTTAGTAAAGCGGCTGGAATGGCGAACCCCGGCACAAGGAGAAGAGAAATGAGGTGCGTTTTAGAAACCTTTCCAGATCACACGGTGTACCATCTTCTGGGTTTCTCATGCATGTTTTCGATGTAGGAAGATGCCCTTGAACCTGGAGATTTGGGACCCATGCGATGGGTACCACGCAGTATTACTTTAAAGGGTCTGCGTTTGCTCACCCAACCTCACCAAACCTCTCAGCCCCAAGAGTGTCCACCCTTATGTCTCATCCAGCTGTGGGTCTAGATATGGTCAATCCAGGTTGCATCACAGCCCCTGAACGCATTGTGTAAGAATTTCTCTCTCTTTCACTGTCTTTGTTTCATGGGTTTGTAAAAGTAATTTATTTTTATAATGGGGTTTAGCTGCTTTTCACTGCTGTGTTTATGCCGCTTTTCACCCACTTGACACACTAACAGAGAGATATCAATACATAGGTTTTAAGATTATTACTAGTCAGATATATTCTTGTGCGGTGAATAGGGCGTGTTGAGTCCAGTTCTCTGAGCAAGGAGTAGGTCTTGTCTATTACATATTGGGTTTATGGAACGGTATCTGAGCTAATTTGAAACCCTTGTTTTATGTATCACCCCACCTCACCTTTCCCGTTAAGCAGCCATAGTGTGTTTTCTGCCTGTGTGACTCTGTTCTGTTTTGTAATTCAGTTCAAGTGTAACGGTTTTTACATTCCCTCTATAAGTGATACCTTATGAGAAGTGTCATTTTCTGTGTGACTTATTTCACTTAGAATCGTCGTACCTAAATCCACTCATTATGCTGCTACTAGCCTTATGACATTGATTTCATGGCTGAGTGATATTCCATTGTACATAAGGACCACAACTTCTTTATCCATTTTTCTCTTTCCTGGGATATTGAAGGTGGAATGAAGTGGAGGTCCTTGTCAACAGAGCAGCCCTAAACTTTGGGGTGCTTGTGTCTTGCTGAATTTTCATTTTCCCAATTTATACCCCCATGAGTGGAAGTGCCCTATGCTCTCTAAGCTGTGTTTTTTAGATGTTTCAGGACACACCGTACACTTCTCCAGAGTGGCTGTTGGCAATTTACATCCCGCCCATCAGTGTAGCGAGGCTCCCATTTCTCCATGGCCTGTCCTGCATTTCTGGTTTTGAGACTTTTTTCAGCATGGCCCTTTTGACCGACGGGTAGCGAGTCTTCTTTGTAGTGCTGATTTGCCTTTCCAGGTTGCTTGGTTGGCCAAAAAGGGCGTATGCGTTTTTTCCTGAATATATTCAGGAAAAAACGCATACGCCCTTTTTGGCCAAGGGCATCATTGTCAACGTTTTGCCGCTTTTCATGTGCTTTAAAGGCGATTCAAATCTACCTCCTGAAATCTGTTTCCTGCATTTCTGCCTTGATTTCAAATCCTCTTCTTTGCCTTCCCTCAATATATTTGTGGACGAGAGTTATCATTTATAACTCTGCACGTTTGTGAATTGCAGTGCCCTGAAGCTCCATTGTACAACTCGCTTTTTTGGGAGCTGGCCGCAAAAGCGCAGGATGGCTTCAGGCCCTGTTCTGGTTCCGGGGGGGAGGATGAGCCTGTGGTTAATTCTTCTTCCTGATGGGAAAATAGAGTGACCTGTGCCTGTCCCAACACCAAGAGCTAGTCTCTCACTGGTTCCCCGTCTACCCGTTCATCCTCAGGACAAATTGCAACCTGTACGGAACAGGAGGTTAAAGGTGCTGATGCTCCAAGTAGGGAGATTGTTAGTAAAGCGGCTGGAATGGCGAACCCGGGCACAAGGAGAAGAGAAATGAGGTGCGTTTTAGAAACCTTTCCCCATCACATGGTGTACCATCTTTTTGTTTTCTCATGCATGTTTTCGATGTAGGAAGATGCCCTTGAACCTGGAGATTTGGGACCCATGCGATGGGTACCACGCAGTATTACTTTAAAGGGTCTGCGTTTGCTCACCCAACCTCACCAAACCTCTCAGCCCCAAGAGTGTCCACCCTTATGTCTCATCCAGCTGTGGGTCTAGATATGGTCAATCCAGGTTGCATCACAGCCCCTGAACGCATTGTGTAAGAATTTCTCTCTCTTTCACTGTCTTTGTTTCATGGGTTTTTCAAAGTAATTTATTTTTATAATGGGGTTTAGCTGCTTTTCACTGCTGTGTTTATGCCGCTTTACACCCACTTGACACACTAACAGAGAGATATCAATACATAGGTTTTAAGATTATTACTAGTCAGATATATTCTTGTGCGGTGAATAGGGCGTGTTGAGTCCAGTTCTCTGAGCAAGGAGTAGGTCTTGTCTATTACATATTGGGTTTATGGAACGGTATCTGAGCTAATTTGAAACCCTTGTTTTATGTATCACCCCACCTCACCTTTCCCGTTAAGCAGCCATAGTGTGTTTTCTGCATGTGTGACTCTGTTCTGTTTTGTAATTCAGTTCAAGTGTAACGGTTTTTACAGTCCCTCTATAAGTGATACCTTATGAGAAGTGTCCTTTTCTGTGTGACTTATTTCACTTAGAATCGTCGTACCTAAATCCACTCATCATGCTGCTACTAGCCTTATGACATTGATTTCATGGCTGAGTGATATTCCATTGTACATAAGGACCACAACTTCTTTATCCATTTTTCTCTTTCCTGGGATATTGAAGGTGGAATGAAGTGGAGGTCCTTGTCAACAGAGCAGCCCTAAACTTTGGGGTGCTTGTGTCTTGCTGAATTTTCATTTTCCCAATTTATACCCCCATGAGTGGAAGTGCCCTATGCTCTCTAAGCTGTGTTTTTTAGATGTTTCAGGACACACCGTACACTTCTCCAGAGTGGCTGTTGGCAATTTACATCCCGCCCATCAGTGTAGCGAGGCTCCCATTTCTCCATGGCCTGTCCTGCATTTCTGGTTTTGAGACTTTTTTCAGCATGGCCCTTTTGACCGATGGGTAGCGAGTCTGCTTTGTAGCCCTGATTTGCCTTTCCAGGTTGCTTGGTTGGCCAAAAAGGGCGTATGCGTTTTTTCCTGAATATATTCAGGAAAAAACGCATACGCCCTTTTTGGCCAAGGGCATCATTGTCAACGTTTTGCCGCTTTTCATGTGCTTTAAAGGCGATTCGAATCTACCTCCTGAAATCTGTTTCCTGCAATTCTGCCTTGATTTCAAATCCTCTTCTTTGCCTTCCCTCAATATATTTGTGGACGAGAGTTATCATTTATAACTCTGCAGGTTTGTGAATTGCAGTGCCCTGAAGCTCCATTTTACAACTCGCTTTTTTGGGAGCTGGCCGCAAAAGCGCAGGATGGCTTCAGGCCCTGTTCTGGTTCCGGGGGGGAGGATGAGCCTGTGGTTAATTCTTCTTCCTGATGGGAAAATAGAGTGACCTTTGCCTGTCCCAACACCAAGAGCTAGTCTCTCACTGGTTCCCCGTCTACCCGTTCATCCTCAGGACAAATTGCAACCTGTACGGAACAGGAGGTTAAAGGTGCTGATGCTCCAAGTAGGGAGATTGTTAGTAAAGCGGCTGGAATGGCGAACCCCGGCACAAGGAGAAGAGAAATGAGGTGCGTTTTAGAAACCTTTCCAGATCACACGGTGTACCATCTTCTGGGTTTCTCATGCATGTTTTCGATGTAGGAAGATGCCCTTGAACCTGGAGATTTGGGACCCATGCGATGGGTACCACGCAGTATTACTTTAAAGGGTCTGCGTTTGCTCACCCAACCTCACCAAACCTCTCAGCCCCAAGAGTGTCCACCCTTATGTCTCATCCAGCTGTGGGTCTAGATATGGTCAATCCAGGTTGCATCACAGCCCCTGAACGCATTGTGTAAGAATTTCTCTCTCTTTCACTGTCTTTGTTTCATGGGTTTGTAAAAGTAATTTATTTTTATAATGGGGTTTAGCTGCTTTTCACTGCTGTGTTTATGCCGCTTTTCACCCACTTGACACACTAACAGAGAGATATCAATACATAGGTTTTAAGATTATTACTAGTCAGATATATTCTTGTGCGGTGAATAGGGCGTGTTGAGTCCAGTTCTCTGAGCAAGGAGTAGGTCTTGTCTATTACATATTGGGTTTATGGAACGGTATCTGAGCTAATTTGAAACCCTTGTTTTATGTATCACCCCACCTCACCTTTCCCGTTAAGCAGCCATAGTGTGTTTTCTGCCTGTGTGACTCTGTTCTGTTTTGTAATTCAGTTCAAGTGTAACGGTTTTTACATTCCCTCTATAAGTGATACCTTATGAGAAGTGTCATTTTCTGTGTGACTTATTTCACTTAGAATCGTCGTACCTAAATCCACTCATTATGCTGCTACTAGCCTTATGACATTGATTTCATGGCTGAGTGATATTCCATTGTACATAAGGACCACAACTTCTTTATCCATTTTTCTCTTTCCTGGGATATTGAAGGTGGAATGAAGTGGAGGTCCTTGTCAACAGAGCAGCCCTAAACTTTGGGGTGCTTGTGTCTTGCTGAATTTTCATTTTCCCAATTTATACCCCCATGAGTGGAAGTGCCCTATGCTCTCTAAGCTGTGTTTTTTAGATGTTTCAGGACACACCGTACACTTCTCCAGAGTGGCTGTTGGCAATTTACATCCCGCCCATCAGTGTAGCGAGGCTCCCATTTCTCCATGGCCTGTCCTGCATTTCTGGTTTTGAGACTTTTTTCAGCATGGCCCTTTTGACCGACGGGTAGCGAGTCTTCTTTGTAGTGCTGATTTGCCTTTCCAGGTTGCTTGGTTGGCCAAAAAGGGCGTATGCGTTTTTTCCTGAATATATTCAGGAAAAAACGCATACGCCCTTTTTGGCCAAGGGCATCATTGTCAACGTTTTGCCGCTTTTCATGTGCTTTAAAGGCGATTCAAATCTACCTCCTGAAATCTGTTTCCTGCATTTCTGCCTTGATTTCAAATCCTCTTCTTTGCCTTCCCTCAATATATTTGTGGACGAGAGTTATCATTTATAACTCTGCACGTTTGTGAATTGCAGTGCCCTGAAGCTCCATTGTACAACTCGCTTTTTTGGGAGCTGGCCGCAAAAGCGCAGGATGGCTTCAGGCCCTGTTCTGGTTCCGGGGGGGAGGATGAGCCTGTGGTTAATTCTTCTTCCTGATGGGAAAATAGAGTGACCTGTGCCTGTCCCAACACCAAGAGCTAGTCTCTCACTGGTTCCCCGTCTACCCGTTCATCCTCAGGACAAATTGCAACCTGTACGGAACAGGAGGTTAAAGGTGCTGATGCTCCAAGTAGGGAGATTGTTAGTAAAGCGGCTGGAATGGCGAACCCGGGCACAAGGAGAAGAGAAATGAGGTGCGTTTTAGAAACCTTTCCCCATCACATGGTGTACCATCTTTTTGTTTTCTCATGCATGTTTTCGATGTAGGAAGATGCCCTTGAACCTGGAGATTTGGGACCCATGCGATGGGTACCACGCAGTATTACTTTAAAGGGTCTGCGTTTGCTCACCCAACCTCACCAAACCTCTCAGCCCCAAGAGTGTCCACCCTTATGTCTCATCCAGCTGTGGGTCTAGATATGGTCAATCCAGGTTGCATCACAGCCCCTGAACGCATTGTGTAAGAATTTCTCTCTCTTTCACTGTCTTTGTTTCATGGGTTTTTCAAAGTAATTTATTTTTATAATGGGGTTTAGCTGCTTTTCACTGCTGTGTTTATGCCGCTTTACACCCACTTGACACACTAACAGAGAGATATCAATACATAGGTTTTAAGATTATTACTAGTCAGATATATTCTTGTGCGGTGAATAGGGCGTGTTGAGTCCAGTTCTCTGAGCAAGGAGTAGGTCTTGTCTATTACATATTGGGTTTATGGAACGGTATCTGAGCTAATTTGAAACCCTTGTTTTATGTATCACCCCACCTCACCTTTCCCGTTAAGCAGCCATAGTGTGTTTTCTGCATGTGTGACTCTGTTCTGTTTTGTAATTCAGTTCAAGTGTAACGGTTTTTACAGTCCCTCTATAAGTGATACCTTATGAGAAGTGTCCTTTTCTGTGTGACTTATTTCACTTAGAATCGTCGTACCTAAATCCACTCATCATGCTGCTACTAGCCTTATGACATTGATTTCATGGCTGAGTGATATTCCATTGTACATAAGGACCACAACTTCTTTATCCATTTTTCTCTTTCCTGGGATATTGAAGGTGGAATGAAGTGGAGGTCCTTGTCAACAGAGCAGCCCTAAACTTTGGGGTGCTTGTGTCTTGCTGAATTTTCATTTTCCCAATTTATACCCCCATGAGTGGAAGTGCCCTATGCTCTCTAAGCTGTGTTTTTTAGATGTTTCAGGACACACCGTACACTTCTCCAGAGTGGCTGTTGGCAATTTACATCCCGCCCATCAGTGTAGCGAGGCTCCCATTTCTCCATGGCCTGTCCTGCATTTCTGGTTTTGAGACTTTTTTCAGCATGGCCCTTTTGACCGATGGGTAGCGAGTCTGCTTTGTAGCCCTGATTTGCCTTTCCAGGTTGCTTGGTTGGCCAAAAAGGGCGTATGCGTTTTTTCCTGAATATATTCAGGAAAAAACGCATACGCCCTTTTTGGCCAAGGGCATCATTGTCAACGTTTTGCCGCTTTTCATGTGCTTTAAAGGCGATTCGAATCTACCTCCTGAAATCTGTTTCCTGCAATTCTGCCTTGATTTCAAATCCTCTTCTTTGCCTTCCCTCAATATATTTGTGGACGAGAGTTATCATTTATAACTCTGCAGGTTTGTGAATTGCAGTGCCCTGAAGCTCCATTTTACAACTCGCTTTTTTGGGAGCTGGCCGCAAAAGCGCAGGATGGCTTCAGGCCCTGTTCTGGTTCCGGGGGGGAGGATGAGCCTGTGGTTAATTCTTCTTCCTGATGGGAAAATAGAGTGACCTTTGCCTGTCCCAACACCAAGAGCTAGTCTCTCACTGGTTCCCCGTCTACCCGTTCATCCTCAGGACAAATTGCAACCTGTACGGAACAGGAGGTTAAAGGTGCTGATGCTCCAAGTAGGGAGATTGTTAGTAAAGCGGCTGGAATGGCGAACCCCGGCACAAGGAGAAGAGAAATGAGGTGCGTTTTAGAAACCTTTCCAGATCACACGGTGTACCATCTTCTGGGTTTCTCATGCATGTTTTCGATGTAGGAAGATGCCCTTGAACCTGGAGATTTGGGACCCATGCGATGGGTACCACGCAGTATTACTTTAAAGGGTCTGCGTTTGCTCACCCAACCTCACCAAACCTCTCAGCCCCAAGAGTGTCCACCCTTATGTCTCATCCAGCTGTGGGTCTAGATATGGTCAATCCAGGTTGCATCACAGCCCCTGAACGCATTGTGTAAGAATTTCTCTCTCTTTCACTGTCTTTGTTTCATGGGTTTGTAAAAGTAATTTATTTTTATAATGGGGTTTAGCTGCTTTTCACTGCTGTGTTTATGCCGCTTTTCACCCACTTGACACACTAACAGAGAGATATCAATACATAGGTTTTAAGATTATTACTAGTCAGATATATTCTTGTGCGGTGAATAGGGCGTGTTGAGTCCAGTTCTCTGAGCAAGGAGTAGGTCTTGTCTATTACATATTGGGTTTATGGAACGGTATCTGAGCTAATTTGAAACCCTTGTTTTATGTATCACCCCACCTCACCTTTCCCGTTAAGCAGCCATAGTGTGTTTTCTGCCTGTGTGACTCTGTTCTGTTTTGTAATTCAGTTCAAGTGTAACGGTTTTTACATTCCCTCTATAAGTGATACCTTATGAGAAGTGTCATTTTCTGTGTGACTTATTTCACTTAGAATCGTCGTACCTAAATCCACTCATTATGCTGCTACTAGCCTTATGACATTGATTTCATGGCTGAGTGATATTCCATTGTACATAAGGACCACAACTTCTTTATCCATTTTTCTCTTTCCTGGGATATTGAAGGTGGAATGAAGTGGAGGTCCTTGTCAACAGAGCAGCCCTAAACTTTGGGGTGCTTGTGTCTTGCTGAATTTTCATTTTCCCAATTTATACCCCCATGAGTGGAAGTGCCCTATGCTCTCTAAGCTGTGTTTTTTAGATGTTTCAGGACACACCGTACACTTCTCCAGAGTGGCTGTTGGCAATTTACATCCCGCCCATCAGTGTAGCGAGGCTCCCATTTCTCCATGGCCTGTCCTGCATTTCTGGTTTTGAGACTTTTTTCAGCATGGCCCTTTTGACCGACGGGTAGCGAGTCTTCTTTGTAGTGCTGATTTGCCTTTCCAGGTTGCTTGGTTGGCCAAAAAGGGCGTATGCGTTTTTTCCTGAATATATTCAGGAAAAAACGCATACGCCCTTTTTGGCCAAGGGCATCATTGTCAACGTTTTGCCGCTTTTCATGTGCTTTAAAGGCGATTCAAATCTACCTCCTGAAATCTGTTTCCTGCATTTCTGCCTTGATTTCAAATCCTCTTCTTTGCCTTCCCTCAATATATTTGTGGACGAGAGTTATCATTTATAACTCTGCACGTTTGTGAATTGCAGTGCCCTGAAGCTCCATTGTACAACTCGCTTTTTTGGGAGCTGGCCGCAAAAGCGCAGGATGGCTTCAGGCCCTGTTCTGGTTCCGGGGGGGAGGATGAGCCTGTGGTTAATTCTTCTTCCTGATGGGAAAATAGAGTGACCTGTGCCTGTCCCAACACCAAGAGCTAGTCTCTCACTGGTTCCCCGTCTACCCGTTCATCCTCAGGACAAATTGCAACCTGTACGGAACAGGAGGTTAAAGGTGCTGATGCTCCAAGTAGGGAGATTGTTAGTAAAGCGGCTGGAATGGCGAACCCGGGCACAAGGAGAAGAGAAATGAGGTGCGTTTTAGAAACCTTTCCCCATCACATGGTGTACCATCTTTTTGTTTTCTCATGCATGTTTTCGATGTAGGAAGATGCCCTTGAACCTGGAGATTTGGGACCCATGCGATGGGTACCACGCAGTATTACTTTAAAGGGTCTGCGTTTGCTCACCCAACCTCACCAAACCTCTCAGCCCCAAGAGTGTCCACCCTTATGTCTCATCCAGCTGTGGGTCTAGATATGGTCAATCCAGGTTGCATCACAGCCCCTGAACGCATTGTGTAAGAATTTCTCTCTCTTTCACTGTCTTTGTTTCATGGGTTTTTCAAAGTAATTTATTTTTATAATGGGGTTTAGCTGCTTTTCACTGCTGTGTTTATGCCGCTTTACACCCACTTGACACACTAACAGAGAGATATCAATACATAGGTTTTAAGATTATTACTAGTCAGATATATTCTTGTGCGGTGAATAGGGCGTGTTGAGTCCAGTTCTCTGAGCAAGGAGTAGGTCTTGTCTATTACATATTGGGTTTATGGAACGGTATCTGAGCTAATTTGAAACCCTTGTTTTATGTATCACCCCACCTTACCTTTCCCGTTAAGCAGCCATAGTGTGTTTTCTGCATGTGTGACTCTGTTCTGTTTTGTAATTCAGTTCAAGTGTAACGGTTTTTACATTCCCTCTATAAGTGATACCTTATGAGAAGTGTCCTTTTCTGTGTGACTTATTTCACTTAGAATCGTCGTACCTAAATCCACTCATCATGCTGCTATTAGCCTTATGACATTGATTTCATGGCTGAGTGATATTCCATTGTACATAAGGACCACAACTTCTTTATCCATTTTTCTCCCTCCTGGGATATTGAAGGTGGAATGAAGTGGAGGTCCTTGTCAACAGAGCAGCCCTCAACTTTGGGGTGCTTGTGTCTTGCTGATTTTTCATTTTCCCAATTTATACCCCCATGAGTGGAAGTGCCCTATGCTCTCTAAGCTGTGTTTTTTAGATGTTTCAGGACACACCGTACACTTCTCCAGAGTGGCTGTTGGCAATTTACATCCCACCCATCAGTGTAGCAAGGCTCCCATTTCTCCATGGCCTGTCCTGCATTTCTGGTTTTGAGACTTTTTTCAGCATGGCCCTTTTGACCGATGGGTAGCGAGTCTTCTTTGTAGCCCTGATTTGCCTTTCCAGGTTGCTTGGTTGGCCAAAAAGGGCGTATGCGTTTTTTCCTGAATATATTCAGGAAAAAACGCATACGCCCTTTTTGGCCAAGAGCATCATTGTCAACGTTTTGCCGCTTTTCATGTGCTTTAAAGGCGATTCGAATCTACCTCCTGAAATCTGTTTCCTGCATTTCTGCCTTGATTTCAAATCCTCTTCTTTGCCTTCCCTCAATATATTTGTGGACGAGAGTTATCATTTATAACTCTGCAGGTTTGTGAATTGCAGTGCCCTGAAGCTCCATTTTACAACTCGCTTTTTTGGGAGCTGGCCGCAAAAGCGCAGGATGGCTTCAGGCCCTGTTCTGGTTCCGGGGGGGAGGATGAGCCTGTGGTTAATTCTTCTTCCTGATGGGAAAATAGAGTGACCTTTGCCTGTCCCAACACCAAGAGCTAGTCTCTCACTGGTTCCCCGTCTACCCGTTCATCCTCAGGACAAATTGCAACCTGTACGGAACAGGAGGTTAAAGGTGCTGATGCTCCAAGTAGGGAGATTGTTAGTAAAGCGGCTGGAATGGCGAACCCCGGCACAAGGAGAAGAGAAATGAGGTGCGTTTTAGAAACCTTTCCAGATCACACGGTGTACCATCTTCTGGGTTTCTCATGCATGTTTTCGATGTAGGAAGATGCCCTTGAACCTGGAGATTTGGGACCCATGCGATGGGTACCACGCAGTATTACTTTAAAGGGTCTGCGTTTGCTCACCCAACCTCACCAAACCTCTCAGCCCCAAGAGTGTCCACCCTTATGTCTCATCCAGCTGTGGGTCTAGATATGGTCAATCCAGGTTGCATCACAGCCCCTGAACGCATTGTGTAAGAATTTCTCTCTCTTTCACTGTCTTTGTTTCATGGGTTTGTAAAAGTAATTTATTTTTATAATGGGGTTTAGCTGCTTTTCACTGCTGTGTTTATGCCGCTTTTCACCCACTTGACACACTAACAGAGAGATATCAATACATAGGTTTTAAGATTATTACTAGTCAGATATATTCTTGTGCGGTGAATAGGGCGTGTTGAGTCCAGTTCTCTGAGCAAGGAGTAGGTCTTGTCTATTACATATTGGGTTTATGGAACGGTATCTGAGCTAATTTGAAACCCTTGTTTTATGTATCACCCCACCTCACCTTTCCCGTTAAGCAGCCATAGTGTGTTTTCTGCCTGTGTGACTCTGTTCTGTTTTGTAATTCAGTTCAAGTGTAACGGTTTTTACATTCCCTCTATAAGTGATACCTTATGAGAAGTGTCATTTTCTGTGTGACTTATTTCACTTAGAATCGTCGTACCTAAATCCACTCATTATGCTGCTACTAGCCTTATGACATTGATTTCATGGCTGAGTGATATTCCATTGTACATAAGGACCACAACTTCTTTATCCATTTTTCTCTTTCCTGGGATATTGAAGGTGGAATGAAGTGGAGGTCCTTGTCAACAGAGCAGCCCTAAACTTTGGGGTGCTTGTGTCTTGCTGAATTTTCATTTTCCCAATTTATACCCCCATGAGTGGAAGTGCCCTATGCTCTCTAAGCTGTGTTTTTTAGATGTTTCAGGACACACCGTACACTTCTCCAGAGTGGCTGTTGGCAATTTACATCCCGCCCATCAGTGTAGCGAGGCTCCCATTTCTCCATGGCCTGTCCTGCATTTCTGGTTTTGAGACTTTTTTCAGCATGGCCCTTTTGACCGATGAGTAGCGAGTCTTCTTTGTAGCCCTGATTTGCCTCTCCAGGTTGCTTGGTTGGCCAAAAAGGGCGTATGCGTTTTTTCCTGAATATATTCAGGAAAAAACACATACGCCCTTTTTGGCCAAGGGCATAATTGTCAACGTTTTGCCGCTTTTCATGTGCTTTAAAGGTGATTCGAATCTACCTCCTGAAATCTGTTTCCTGCATTTCTGCCTTGATTTCAAATCCTCTTCTTTGCCTTCCCTCAATATATTTGTGGACGAGAGTTATCATTTATAACTCTGCAGGTTTGTGAATTGCAGTGCCCTGAAGCTCCATTTTACATCTCGCTTTTTTGGGAGCTGGCCGCAAAAGCGCAGGATGGCTTCAGGCCCTGTTCTGGTTCCGGGGGGAGGATGAGCCTGTGGTTAATTCTTCTTCCTGATGGGAAAATAGAGTGACCTGTGCCTGTCCCAACACCAAGAGCTAGTCTCTCACTGGTTCCCCGTCTACCCGTTCATCCTCAGGACAAATTGCAACCTGTACGGAACAGGAGGTTAAAGGTGCTGATGCTCCAAGTAGGGAGATTGTTAGTAAAGCGGCTGGAATGGCGAACCCTGGCACAAGTAGAAGAGAAATGAGGTGCGTTTTAGAAAACTTTCCCCATCACATGGTGTACCATCTTTCTGTTTTCTCATGCATGTTTTCGATGTAGGAAGATGCCCTTGAACCTGGAGATTTGGGACCCATGCGATGGGTACCACGCAGTATTACTTTAAAGGGTCTGCGTTTGCTCACCCAACCTCACCAAACCTCTCAGCCCCAAGAGTGTCCACCTTTATGTCTCATCCAGCTGTGGGTCTAGATATGGTCAATCCAGGTTGCATCACAGCCCCTGAACGCATTGTGTAAGAATTTCTCTCTCTTTCACTGTCTTTGTTTCATGGGTTTTTCAAAGTAATTTATTTTTATAATGGGGTTTAGCTGCTTTTCACTGCTGTGTTTATGCCGCTTTACACCCACTTGACACACTAACAGAGAGATATCAATACATAGGTTTTAAGATTATTACTAGTCAGATATATTCTTGTGCGGTGAATAGGGCGTGTTGAGTCCAGTTCTCTGAGCAAGGAGTACGTCTTGTCTATTACATATTGGGTTTATGGAATGGTATCTGAGCTAATTTGAAACCCTTGTTTTATGTATCACCCCACCTCACCTTTCCCGTTAAGCAGCCATAGTGTGTTTTCTGCATGTGTGACTCTGTTCTGTTTTGTAATTCAGTTCAAGTGTAACGGGTTTTACATTCCCTCTATAAGTGATACCTTATGAGAAGTGTCCCTTTCTGTGTGACTTATTTCACTTAGAATCGTCGTACCTAAATCCACTCATCATGCTGCTATTAGCCTTATGACATTGATTTCATGGCTGAGTGATATTCCATTGTACATAAGGACCACAACTTCTTTATCCATTTTTCTCCCTCCTGGGATATTGAAGGTGGAATGAAGTGGAGGTCCTTGTCAACAGAGCAGCCCTAAACTTTGGGGTGCTTGTGTCTTGCTGATTTTTCATTTTCCCAATTTATACCCCCATGAGTGGAAGTGCCCTATGCTCTCTAAGCTGTGTTTTTTAGATGTTTCAGGACACACCGTACACTTCTCCAGAGTGGCTGTTGGCAATTTACATCCCGCCCATCAGTGTAGCAAGGCTCCCATTTCTCCATGGCCTGTCCTGCATTTCTGGTTTTGAGACTTTTTTCAGCATGGCCCTTTTGACCGATGGGTAGCGAGTCTGCTTTGTAGCCCTGATTTGCCTTTCCAGGTTGCTTGGTTGGCCAAAAAGGGCGTATGCGTTTTTTCCTGAATATATTCAGGAAAAAACGCATACGCCCTTTTTGGCCAAGGGCATCATTGTCAACGTTTTGCCGCTTTTCATGTGCTTTAAAGGCGATTCGAATCTACCTCCTGAAATCTGTTTCCTGCAATTCTGCCTTGATTTCAAATCCTCTTCTTTGCCTTCCCTCAATATATTTGTGGACGAGAGTTATCATTTATAACTCTGCAGGTTTGTGAATTGCAGTGCCCTGAAGCTCCATTTTACAACTCGCTTTTTTGGGAGCTGGCCGCAAAAGCGCAGGATGGCTTCAGGCCCTGTTCTGGTTCCGGGGGGGAGGATGAGCCTGTGGTTAATTCTTCTTCCTGATGGGAAAATAGAGTGACCTTTGCCTGTCCCAACACCAAGAGCTAGTCTCTCACTGGTTCCCCGTCTACCCGTTCATCCTCAGGACAAATTGCAACCTGTACGGAACAGGAGGTTAAAGGTGCTGATGCTCCAAGTAGGGAGATTGTTAGTAAAGCGGCTGGAATGGCGAACCCCGGCACAAGGAGAAGAGAAATGAGGTGCGTTTTAGAAACCTTTCCAGATCACACGGTGTACCATCTTCTGGGTTTCTCATGCATGTTTTCGATGTAGGAAGATGCCCTTGAACCTGGAGATTTGGGACCCATGCGATGGGTACCACGCAGTATTACTTTAAAGGGTCTGCGTTTGCTCACCCAACCTCACCAAACCTCTCAGCCCCAAGAGTGTCCACCCTTATGTCTCATCCAGCTGTGGGTCTAGATATGGTCAATCCAGGTTGCATCACAGCCCCTGAACGCATTGTGTAAGAATTTCTCTCTCTTTCACTGTCTTTGTTTCATGGGTTTGTAAAAGTAATTTATTTTTATAATGGGGTTTAGCTGCTTTTCACTGCTGTGTTTATGCCGCTTTTCACCCACTTGACACACTAACAGAGAGATATCAATACATAGGTTTTAAGATTATTACTAGTCAGATATATTCTTGTGCGGTGAATAGGGCGTGTTGAGTCCAGTTCTCTGAGCAAGGAGTAGGTCTTGTCTATTACATATTGGGTTTATGGAACGGTATCTGAGCTAATTTGAAACCCTTGTTTTATGTATCACCCCACCTCACCTTTCCCGTTAAGCAGCCATAGTGTGTTTTCTGCCTGTGTGACTCTGTTCTGTTTTGTAATTCAGTTCAAGTGTAACGGTTTTTACATTCCCTCTATAAGTGATACCTTATGAGAAGTGTCATTTTCTGTGTGACTTATTTCACTT
Organism: Balaenoptera borealis; assembly: GCF_965194805.1. Classification (NCBI taxonomy): domain Eukaryota; kingdom Metazoa; phylum Chordata; class Mammalia; order Artiodactyla; family Balaenopteridae; genus Balaenoptera; species Balaenoptera borealis. The sequence continues at coordinate 26,287 of NW_028122510.1, read as the reverse complement.
AGAATCGTCGTACCTAAATCCACTCATTATGCTGCTACTAGCCTTATGACATTGATTTCATGGCTGAGTGATATTCCATTGTACATAAGGACCACAACTTCTTTATCCATTTTTCTCTTTCCTGGGATATTGAAGGTGGAATGAAGTGGAGGTCCTTGTCAACAGAGCAGCCCTAAACTTTGGGGTGCTTGTGTCTTGCTGAATTTTCATTTTCCCAATTTATACCCCCATGAGTGGAAGTGCCCTATGCTCTCTAAGCTGTGTTTTTTAGATGTTTCAGGACACACCGTACACTTCTCCAGAGTGGCTGTTGGCAATTTACATCCCGCCCATCAGTGTAGCGAGGCTCCCATTTCTCCATGGCCTGTCCTGCATTTCTGGTTTTGAGACTTTTTTCAGCATGGCCCTTTTGACCGACGGGTAGCGAGTCTTCTTTGTAGTGCTGATTTGCCTTTCCAGGTTGCTTGGTTGGCCAAAAAGGGCGTATGCGTTTTTTCCTGAATATATTCAGGAAAAAACGCATACGCCCTTTTTGGCCAAGGGCATCATTGTCAACGTTTTGCCGCTTTTCATGTGCTTTAAAGGCGATTCAAATCTACCTCCTGAAATCTGTTTCCTGCATTTCTGCCTTGATTTCAAATCCTCTTCTTTGCCTTCCCTCAATATATTTGTGGACGAGAGTTATCATTTATAACTCTGCACGTTTGTGAATTGCAGTGCCCTGAAGCTCCATTGTACAACTCGCTTTTTTGGGAGCTGGCCGCAAAAGCGCAGGATGGCTTCAGGCCCTGTTCTGGTTCCGGGGGGGAGGATGAGCCTGTGGTTAATTCTTCTTCCTGATGGGAAAATAGAGTGACCTGTGCCTGTCCCAACACCAAGAGCTAGTCTCTCACTGGTTCCCCGTCTACCCGTTCATCCTCAGGACAAATTGCAACCTGTACGGAACAGGAGGTTAAAGGTGCTGATGCTCCAAGTAGGGAGATTGTTAGTAAAGCGGCTGGAATGGCGAACCCGGGCACAAGGAGAAGAGAAATGAGGTGCGTTTTAGAAACCTTTCCCCATCACATGGTGTACCATCTTTTTGTTTTCTCATGCATGTTTTCGATGTAGGAAGATGCCCTTGAACCTGGAGATTTGGGACCCATGCGATGGGTACCACGCAGTATTACTTTAAAGGGTCTGTGTTTGCTCACCCAACCTCACCAAACCTCTCAGCCCCAAGAGTGTCCACCCTTATGTCTCATCCAGCTGTGGGTCTAGATATGGTCAATCCAGGTTGCATCACAGCCCCTGAACGCATTGTGTAAGAATTTCTCTCTCTTTCACTGTCTTTGTTTCATGGGTTTTTCAAAGTAATTTATTTTTATAATGGGGTTTAGCTGCTTTTCACTGCTGTGTTTATGCCGCTTTACACCCACTTGACACACTAACAGAGAGATATCAATACATAGGTTTTAAGATTATTACTAGTCAGATATATTCTTGTGCGGTGAATAGGGCGTGTTGAGTCCAGTTCTCTGAGCAAGGAGTAGGTCTTGTCTATTACATATTGGGTTTATGGAACGGTATCTGAGCTAATTTGAAACCCTTGTTTTATGTATCACCCCACCTTACCTTTCCCGTTAAGCAGCCATAGTGTGTTTTCTGCATGTGTGACTCTGTTCTGTTTTGTAATTCAGTTCAAGTGTAACGGTTTTTACATTCCCTCTATAAGTGATACCTTATGAGAAGTGTCCTTTTCTGTGTGACTTATTTCACTTAGAATCGTCGTACCTAAATCCACTCATCATGCTGCTATTAGCCTTATGACATTGATTTCATGGCTGAGTGATATTCCATTGTACATAAGGACCACAACTTCTTTATCCATTTTTCTCCCTCCTGGGATATTGAAGGTGGAATGAAGTGGAGGTCCTTGTCAACAGAGCAGCCCTAAACTTTGGGGTGCTTGTGTCTTGCTGATTTTTCATTTTCCCAATTTATACCCCCATGAGTGGAAGTGCCCTATGCTCTCTAAGCTGTGTTTTTTAGATGTTTCAGGACACACCGTACACTTCTCCAGAGTGGCTGTTGGCAATTTACATCCCACCCATCAGTGTAGCAAGGCTCCCATTTCTCCATGGCCTGTCCTGCATTTCTGGTTTTGAGACTTTTTTCAGCATGGCCCTTTTGACCGATGGGTAGCGAGTCTTCTTTGTAGCCCTGATTTGCCTTTCCAGGTTGCTTGGTTGGCCAAAAAGGGCGTATGCGTTTTTTCCTGAATATATTCAGGAAAAAACGCATACGCCCTTTTTGGCCAAGAGCATCATTGTCAACGTTTTGCCGCTTTTCATGTGCTTTAAAGGCGATTCGAATCTACCTCCTGAAATCTGTTTCCTGCATTTCTGCCTTGATTTCAAATCCTCTTCTTTGCCTTCCCTAAATATATTTGTGGACGAGAGTTATCATTTATAACTCTGCAGGTTTGTGAATTGCAGTGCCCTGAAGCTCCATTTTACAACTCGCTTTTTTGGGAGCTGGCCGCAAAAGCGCAGGATGGCTTCAGGCCCTGTTCTGGTTCCGGTGGGGAGGATGAGCCTGTGGTTAATTCTTCTTCCTGATGGGAAAATAGAGTGACCTGTGCCTGTCCCAACAACAAGAGCTAGTCTCTCACTGGTTCCCCGTATTCCCGTTCATCCTCAGGACAAATTGCAACCTGTACGGAACAGGAGGTTAAAGGTGCTGATGCTCCAAGTAGGGAGATTGTTAGTAAAGCGGCTGGAATGGCGACCTCGGGCACAAGGAGAAGAGAAATGAGGTGCGTTTTAGAAACCTTTCCCCATCACATGGTGTACCATCTTTTTGTTTTCTCATGCATGTTTTCGATGTAGGAAGATGCCCTTGAACCTGGAGATTTGGGACCCATGCGATGGGTACCACGCAGTATTACTTTAAAGGGTCTGCGTTTGCTCACCCAACCTCACCAAACCTCTCAGCCCCAAGAGTGTCCACCCTTATGTCTCATCCAGCTGTGGGTCTAGAAATGGTCAATCCAGGTTGCATCACAGCCCCTGAACGCATTGTGTAAGAATTTCTCTCTCTTTCTCTGTCTTTGTTTCATGGGTTTTTCAAAGTAATTTATTTTTATAATGGGGTTTAGCTGCTTTTCACTGCTGTGTTTATGCCACTTTACACCCACTTGACACACTAACAGAGAGATATCAATACATAGGTTTTAAGATTATTACTAGTCAGATATATTCTTGTGCGGTGAATAGGGCGTGTTGAGTCCAGTTCTCTGAGTAAGGAGTAGGTCTTGTCTATTACATATTGGGTTTATGGAACGGTATCTGAGCTAATTTGAAACCCTTGTTTTATGTATCACCCCACCTCACCTTTCCCGTTAAGCAGCCATAGTGTGTTTTCTGCATGTGTGACTCTGTTCTGTTTTGTAATTCAGTTCAAGTGTAACGGTTTTTACATTCCCTCTATAAGTGATACCTTATGAGAAGTGTCCTTTTCTGTGTGACTTATTTCACTTAGAATCGTCGTACCTAAATCCACTCATCATGCTGCTATTAGCCTAATGACATTGATTTCATGGCTGAGTGATATTCCATTGTACATAAGGACCACAACTTCTTTATCCATTTTTCTCCCTCCTGGGATATTGAAGGTGGAATGAAGTGGAGGTCCTTGTCAACAGAGCAGCCCTAAACTTTGGGGTGCTTGTGTCTTGCTGATTTTTCATTTTCCCAATTTATACCCCCATGAGTGGAAGTGCCCTATGCTCTCTAAGCTGTGTTTTTTAGATGTTTCAGGACACACCGTACACTTCTCCAGAGTGGCTGTTGGCAATTTACATCCCGCCCATCAGTGTAGCAAGGCTCCCATTACTCCATGGCCTGTCCTGCATTTCTGGTTTTGAGACTTTTTTCAGCATGGCCCTTTTGACCGATGGGTAGCGAGTCTTCTTTGTAGCCCTGATTTGCCTCTCCAGGTTGCTTGGTTGGCCAAAAAGGGCGTATGCGTTTTTTCCTGAATATATTCAGGAAAAAACACATACGCCCTTTTTGGCCAAGGGCATCATTGTCAACGTTTTGCCGCTTTTCATGTGCTTTAAAGGTGATTCGAATCTACCTCCTGAAATCTGTTTCCTGCATTTCTGCCTTGATTTCAAATCCTCTTCTTTGCCTTCCCTCAATATATTTGTGGACGAGAGTTATCATTTATAACTCTGCAGGTTTGTGAATTGCAGTGCCCTGAAGCTCCATTTTACATCTCGCTTTTTTGGGAGCTGGCCGCAAAAGCGCAGGATGGCTTCAGGCCCTGTTCTGGTTCCGGGGGGAGGATGAGCCTGTGGTTAATTCTTCTTCCTGATGGGAAAATAGAGTGACCTGTGCCTGTCACAACACCAAGAGCTAGTCTCTCACTGGTTCCCCGTCTACCCGTTCATCCTCAGGACAAATTGCAACCTGTACGGAACAGGAGGTTAAAGGTGCTGATGCTCCAAGTAGGGAGATTGTTAGTAAAGCGGCTGGAATGGCGAACCCTGGCACAAGTAGAAGAGAAATGAGGTGCGTTTTAGAAAACTTTCCCCATCACATGGTGTACCATCTTTCTGTTTTCTCATGCATGTTTTCGATGTAGGAAGATGCCCTTGAACCTGGAGATTTGGGACCCATGCGATGGGTACCACGCAGTATTACTTTAAAGGGTCTGCGTTTGCTCACCCAACCTCACCAAACCTCTCAGCCCCAAGAGTGTCCACCTTTATGTCTCATCCAGCTGTGGGTCTAGATATGGTCAATCCAGGTTGCATCACAGCCCCTGAACGCATTGTGTAAGAATTTCTCTCTCTTTCACTGTCTTTGTTTCATGGGTTTTTCAAAGTAATTTATTTTTATAATGGGGTTTAGCTGCTTTTCACTGCTGTGTTTATGCCGCTTTACACCCACTTGACACACTAACAGAGAGATATCAATACATAGGTTTTAAGATTATTACTAGTCAGATATATTCTTGTGCGGTGAATAGGGCGTGTTGAGTCCAGTTCTCTGAGCAAGGAGTACGTCTTGTCTATTACATATTGGGTTTATGGAATGGTATCTGAGCTAATTTGAAACCCTTGTTTTATGTATCACCCCACCTCACCTTTCCCGTTAAGCAGCCATAGTGTGTTTTCTGCATGTGTGACTCTGTTCTGTTTTGTAATTCAGTTCAAGTGTAACGGGTTTTACATTCCCTCTATAAGTGATACCTTATGAGAAGTGTCCCTTTCTGTGTGACTTATTTCACTTAGAATCGTCGTACCTAAATCCACTCATCATGCTGCTATTAGCCTTATGACATTGATTTCATGGCTGAGTGATATTCCATTGTACATAAGGACCACAACTTCTTTATCCATTTTTCTCCCTCCTGGGATATTGAAGGTGGAATGAAGTGGAGGTCCTTGTCAACAGAGCAGCCCTAAACTTTGGGGTGCTTGTGTCTTGCTGATTTTTCATTTTCCCAATTTATACCCCCATGAGTGGAAGTGCCCTATGCTCTCTAAGCTGTGTTTTTTAGATGTTTCAGGACACACCGTACACTTCTCCAGAGTGGCTGTTGGCAATTTACATCCCGCCCATCAGTGTAGCAAGGCTCCCATTTCTCCATGGCCTGTCCTGCATTTCTGGTTTTGAGACTTTTTTCAGCATGGCCCTTTTGACCGATGGGTAGCGAGTCTTCTTTGTACCGCTGATTTGCCTTTCCAGGTTGCTTGGTTGGCCAAAAAGGGCGTATGCGTTTTTTCCTGAATATATTCAGGAAAAAACGCATACGCCCTTTTTGGCCAAGGGCATCATTGTCAACGTTTTGCCGCTTTTCATGTGCTTTAAAGGCGATTCGAATCTACCTCCTGAAATCTGTTTCCTGCAATTCTGCCTTGATTTCAAATCCTCTTCTTTGCCTTCCCTCAATATATTTGTGGACGAGAGTTATCATTTATAACTCTGCAGGTTTGTGAATTGCAGTGCCCTGAAGCTCCATTTTACAACTCGCGTTCTTGGGAGCTGGCCGCAAAAGCGCAGGATGGCTTCAGGCCCTGTTCTGGTTCCGGGGGGCAGGCTGAGCCTGTGGTTAATTCTTCTTCCTGATGGGAAAATAGAGTGACCTGTGCCTGTCCCTACACCAAGAGCTAGTCTCTCATTGGTTCCACGTCTTCTCGTTCATCCTCAGGACAAATTGCAACCTGTACGGAACAGGAGGTTAAAGGTGCTGATGCTCCAAGTAGGGAGATTGTTAGTAAAGCGGCTGGAATGGCGATCCCGGGCACAAGGAGAAGAGAAATGAGGTGCGTTTTAGAAACCTTTCCCCATCATATGGTGTACCATCTTTATGTTTTCTCATGCATGTTTTCGATGTAGGAAGATGCCCTTGAACCTGGAGATTTGGGACCCATGCGATGGGTACCACGCAGTATTACTTTAAAGGGTCTGCGTTTGCTCACCCAACCTCACCAAACCTCTCAGCCCCAAGAGTGTCCACCCTTATGTCTCATCCAGCTGTGGGTCTAGAAATGGTCAATCCAGGTTGCATCACAGCCCCTGAACGCATTGTGTAAGAATTTCTCTCTCTTTCACTGTCTTTGTTTCATGGGTTTTTCAAAGTAATTTATTTTTATAATGGGGTTTAGCTGCTTTTCACTGCTGTGTTTATGCCGCTTTACACCCACTTGACACACTAACAGAGAGATATCAATACATAGGTTTTAAGATTATTACTAGTCAGATATATTCTTGTGCGGTGAATAGGGCGTGTTGAGTCCAGTTCTCTGAGCAAGGAGTAGGTCTTGTCTATTACATATTGGGTTTATGGAACGGTATCTGAGCTAATTTGAAACCCTTGTTTTATGTATCACCCCACCTCACCTTTCCCGTTAAGCAGCCATAGTGTGTTTTCTGCATGTGTGACTCTGTTCTGTTTTGTAATTCAGTTCAAGTGTAACGGTTTTTACATTCCCTCTATAAGTGATACCTTATGAGAAGTGTCCTTTTCTGTGTGACTTATTTCACTTAGAATCGTCGTACCTAAATCCACTCATCATGCTGCTATTAGCCTTATGACATTGATTTCATGGCTGAGTGATATTCCATTGTACATAAGGACCACAACTTCTTTATCCATTTTTCTCCCTCCTGGGATATTGAAGGTGGAATGAAGTGGAGGTCCTTGTCAACAGAGCAGCCCTAAACTTTGGGGTGCTTGTGTCTTGCTGATTTTTCATTTTCCCAATTTATACCCCCATGAGTGGAAGTGCCCTATGCTCTCTAAGCTGTGTTTTTTAGATGTTTCAGGACACACCGTACACTTCTCCAGAGTGGCTGTTGGCAATTTACATCCCGCCCATCAGTGGAGCAAGGCTCCCATTACTCCATGGCCTGTCCTGCATTTCTGGTTTTGAGACTTTTTTCAGCATGGCCCTTTTGACCGATGGGTAGCGAGTCTTCTTTGTAGCCCTGATTTGCCTCTCCAGGTTGCTTGGTTGGCCAAAAAGGGCGTATGCGTTTTTTCCTGAATATATTCAGGAAAAAACACATACGCCCTTTTTGGCCAAGGGCATCATTGTCAACGTTTTGCCGCTTTTCATGTGCTTTAAAGGTGATTCGAATCTACCTCCTGAAATCTGTTTCCTGCATTTCTGCCTTGATTTCAAATCCTCTTCTTTGCCTTCCCTCAATATATTTGTGGACGAGAGTTATCATTTATAACTCTGCAGGTTTGTGAATTGCAGTGCCCTGAAGCTCCATTTTACAACTCGCTTTTTTGGGAGCTGGCCGCAAAAGCGCAGGATGGCTTCAGGCCCTGTTCTGGTTCCGGGGGGAGGATGAGCCTGTGGTTAATTCTTCTTCCTGATGGGAAAATAGAGTGACCTGTGCCTGTCCCAACACCAAGAGCTAGTCTCTCACTGGTTCCCCGTCTACCCGTTCATCCTCAGGACAAATTGCAACCTGTACGGAACAGGAGGTTAAAGGTGCTGATGCTCCAAGTAGGGAGATTGTTAGTAAAGCGGCTGGAATGGCGAACCCGGGCACAAGGAGAAGAGAAATGAGGTGCGTTTTAGCAAACTTTCCCCATCACATGGTGTACCATCTTTTTGTTTTCTCATGCATGTTTTCGATGTAGGAAGATGCCCTTGAACCTGGAGATTTGGGACCCATGCGATGGGTACCACGCAGTATTACTTTAAAGGGTCTGCGTTTGCTCACCCAACCTCACCAAACCTCTCAGCCCCAAGAGTGTCCACCTTTATGTCTCATCCAGCTGTGGGTCTAGATATGGTCAATCCAGGTTGCATCACAGCCCCTGAACTCATTGTGTAAGAATTTCTCTCTCTTTCACTGTCTTTGTTTCATGGGTTTTTCAAAGTAATTTATTTTTATAATGGGGTTTAGCTGCTTTTCACTGCTGTGTTTATGCCGCTTTACACCCACTTGACACACTAACAGAGAGATATCAATACATAGGTTTTAAGATTATTACTAGTCAGATATATTCTTGTGCGGTGAATAGGGCGTGTTGAGTCCAGTTCTCTGAGCAAGGAGTAGGTCTTGTCTATTACATATTGGGTTTATGGAACGGTATCTGAGCTAATTTGAAACCTTTGTTTTATGTATCACCCCACCTCACCTTTCCCGTTAAGCAGCCATAGTGTGTTTTCTGCATGTGTGACTCTGTTCTGTTTTGTAATTCAGTTCAAGTTTAACGGTTTTTACATTCCCTCTATAAGTGATACCTTATGAGAAGTGTCCTTTTCTGTGTGACTTATTTCACTTAGAATCGTCGTACCTAAATCCACTCATCATGCTGCTACTAGCCTTATGACATTGATTTCCTGGCTGAGTGATATTCCATTGTACATAAGGACCACAACATCTTTATCCATTTTTCTCCCTCCTGGGATATTGAAGGTGGAATGAAGTGGAGGTCCTTGTCAACAGAGCAGCCCTAAACTTTGGGGTGCTTGTGTCTTGCTGATTTTTCATTTTCCCAATTTATACCCCCATGAGTGGAAGTGCCCTATGCTCTCTAAGCTCTGTTTTTTAGATGTTTCAGGACACACCGTACACTTCTCCAGAGTGGCTGTTGGCAATTTACATCCCGCCCATCAGTGTAGCAAGGCTCCCATTTCTCCATGGCCTGTCCTGCATTTCTGGTTTTGAGACTTTTTTCAGCATGGCCCTTTTGACCGATGGGTAGCCAGTCTTCTTTGTAGCCCTGATTTGACTTTCCACGTTGCTTGGTTGGCCAAAAAGGGCGTATGCGTTTTTTCCTGAATATATTCAGGAAAAAACGCATACGCCCTTTTTGGCCAAGGGCATCATTGTCAACGTTTTGCCGCTTTTCATGTGCTTTAAAGGCGATTCGAATCTACCTCCTGAAATCTGTTTCCTGCATTTCTGCCTTGATTTCAAATCCTCTTCTTTGCCTTCCCTCAATATATTTGTGGACGAGAGTTATCATTTATAACTCTGCAGGTTTGTGAATTGCAGTGCCCTGAACCTCCATTTTACAACTCGCTTTTTTGGCAGCTGGCCGCAAAAGCGCAGGATGGCTTCAGGCCCTGTTCTGGTTCCGGGGGGGAGGATGAGCCTGTGGTTAATTCTTCTTCCTGATGGGAAAATAGAGTGACCTGTGCCTGTCCCAACACCAAGAGCTAGTCTCTCACTGGTTCCCCGTCTACCCGTTCATCCTCAGGACAAATTGCAACCTGTACGGAACAGGAGGTTAAAGGTGCTGATGCTCCAAGTAGGGAGATTGTTAGTAAAGTGGCTGGAATGGCGAACCCGGGCACAAGGAGAAGAGAAATGAGGTGCGTTTTAGAAACCTTTCCCCATCACATGGTGTACCATCTTTTTGTTTTCTCATGCATGTTTTCGATGTAGGAAGATGCCCTTGAACCTGGAGATTTGGGACCCATGCGATGGGTACCACGCAGTATTACTTTAAAGGGTCTGCGTTTGCTCACCCAACCTCACCAAACCTCTCAGCCCCAAGAGTGTCCACCCTTATGTCTCATCCAGCTGTGGGTCTAGATATGGTCAATCCAGGTTGCATCACAGCCCCTGAACGCATTGTGTAAGAATTTCTCTCTCTTTCACTGTCTTTGTTTCATGGGTTTGTAAAAGTAATTTATTTTTATAATGGGGTTTAGCTGCTTTTCACTGCTGTGTTTATGCCGCTTTACACCCACTTGACACACTAACAGAGAGATATCAATACATAGGTTTTAAGATTATTACTAGTCAGATATATTCTTGTGCGGTGAATAGGGCGTGTTGAGTCCAGTTCTCTGAGCAAGGAGTAGGTCTTGTCTATTACATATTGGGTTTATGGAACGGTATCTGAGCTAATTTGAAACCCTTGTTTTATGTATCACCCCACCTCACCTTTCCCGTTAAGCAGCCATAGTGTGTTTTCTGCATGTGTGACTCTGTTCTGTTTTGTAATTCAGTTCAAGTGTAACGGTTTTTACAGTCCCTCTATAAGTGATACCTTATGAGAAGTGTCCTTTTCTGTGTGACTTATTTCACTTAGAATCGTAGTACCTAAATCCACTCATCATGCTGCTATTAGCCTTATGACATTGATTTCATGGCTGAGTGATATTCCATTGTACATAAGGACCACAACTTCTTTATCCATTTTTCTCCCTCCTGGGATATTGAAGGTGGAATGAAGTGGAGGTCCTTGTCAACAGAGCAGCCCTAAACTTTGGGGTGCTTGTGTCTTGCTGATTTTTCATTTTCCCAATTTATACCCCCATGAGTGGAAGTGCCCTATGCTCTCTAAGCTGTGTTTTTTAGATGTTTCAGGACACACCGTACACTTCTCCAGAGTGGCTGTTGGCAATTTACATCCCGCCCATCAGTGTAGCAAGGCTCCCATTACTCCATGGCCTGTCCTGCATTTCTGGTTTTGAGACTTTTTTCAGCATGGCCCTTTTGACCGATGGGTAGCGAGTCTTCTTTGTAGCCCTGATTTGCCTCTCCAGGTTGCTTGGTTGGCCAAAAAGGGCGTATGCGTTTTTTCCTGAATATATTCAGGAAAAAACACATACGCCCTTTTTGGCCAAGGGCATCATTGTCAACGTTTTGCCGCTTTTCATGTGCTTTAAAGGTGATTCGAATCTACCTCCTGAAATCTGTTTCCTGCATTTCTGCCTTGATTTCAAATCCTCTTCTTTGCCTTCCCTCAATATATTTGTGGACGAGAGTTATCATTTATAACTCTGCAGGTTTGTGAATTGCAGTGCCCTGAAGCTCCATTTTACAACTCGCTTTTTTGGGAGCTGGCCGCAAAAGCGCAGGATGGCTTCAGGCCCTGTTCTGGTTCCGGGGGGAGGATGAGCCTGTGGTTAATTCTTCTTCCTGATGGGAAAATAGAGTGACCTGTGCCTGTCCCAACACCAAGAGCTAGTCTCTCACTGGTTCCCCGTCTACCCGTTCATCCTCAGGACAAATTGCAACCTGTACGGAACAGGAGGTTAAAGGTGCTGATGCTCCAAGTAGGGAGATTGTTAGTAAAGCGGCTGGAATGGCGAACCCGGGCACAAGGAGAAGAGAAATGAGGTGCGTTTTAGCAAACTTTCCCCATCACATGGTGTACCATCTTTTTGTTTTCTCATGCATGTTTTCGATGTAGGAAGATGCCCTTGAACCTGGAGATTTGGGACCCATGCGATGGGTACCACGCAGTATTACTTTAAAGGGTCTGCGTTTGCTCACCCAACCTCACCAAACCTCTCAGCCCCAAGAGTGTCCACCTTTATGTCTCATCCAGCTGTGGGTCTAGATATGGTCAATCCAGGTTGCATCACAGCCCCTGAACTCATTGTGTAAGAATTTCTCTCTCTTTCACTGTCTTTGTTTCATGGGTTTTTCAAAGTAATTTATTTTTATAATGGGGTTTAGCTGCTTTTCACTGCTGTGTTTATGCCGCTTTACACCCACTTGACACACTAACAGAGAGATATCAATACATAGGTTTTAAGATTATTACTAGTCAGATATATTCTTGTGCGGTGAATAGGGCGTGTTGAGTCCAGTTCTCTGAGCAAGGAGTAGGTCTTGTCTATTACATATTGGGTTTATGGAACGGTATCTGAGCTAATTTGAAACCTTTGTTTTATGTATCACCCCACCTCACCTTTCCCGTTAAGCAGCCATAGTGTGTTTTCTGCATGTGTGACTCTGTTCTGTTTTGTAATTCAGTTCAAGTTTAACGGTTTTTACATTCCCTCTATAAGTGATACCTTATGAGAAGTGTCCTTTTCTGTGTGACTTATTTCACTTAGAATCGTCGTACCTAAATCCACTCATCATGCTGCTACTAGCCTTATGACATTGATTTCCTGGCTGAGTGATATTCCATTGTACATAAGGACCACAACATCTTTATCCATTTTTCTCCCTCCTGGGATATTGAAGGTGGAATGAAGTGGAGGTCCTTGTCAACAGAGCAGCCCTAAACTTTGGGGTGCTTGTGTCTTGCTGATTTTTCATTTTCCCAATTTATACCCCCATGAGTGGAAGTGCCCTATGCTCTCTAAGCTGTGTTTTTTAGATGTTTCAGGACACACCGTACACTTCTCCAGAGTGGCTGTTGGCAATTTACATCCCGCCCATCAGTGTAGCAAGGCTCCCATTTCTCCATGGCCTGTCCTGCATTTCTGGTTTTGAGACTTTTTTCAGCATGGCCCTTTTGACCGATGGGTAGCCAGTCTTCTTTGTAGCCCTGATTTGACTTTCCACGTTGCTTGGTTGGCCAAAAAGGGCGTATGCGTTTTTTCCTGAATATATTCAGGAAAAAACGCATACGCCCTTTTTGGCCAAGGGCATCATTGTCAACGTTTTGCCGCTTTTCATGTGCTTTAAAGGCGATTCGAATCTACCTCCTGAAATCTGTTTCCTGCATTTCTGCCTTGATTTCAAATCCTCTTCTTTGCCTTCCCTCAATATATTTGTGGACGAGAGTTATCATTTATAACTCTGCAGGTTTGTGAATTGCAGTGCCCTGAACCTCCATTTTACAACTCGCTTTTTTGGTAGCTGGCCGCAAAAGCGCAGGATGGCTTCAGGCCCTGTTCTGGTTCCGGGGGGGAGGATGAGCCTGTGGTTAATTCTTCTTCCTGATGGGAAAATAGAGTGACCTGTGCCTGTCCCAACACCAAGAGCTAGTCTCTCACTGGTTCCCCGTCTACCCGTTCATCCTCAGGACAAATTGCAACCTGTACGGAACAGGAGGTTAAAGGTGCTGATGCTCCAAGTAGGGAGATTGTTAGTAAAGTGGCTGGAATGGCGAACCCGGGCACAAGGAGAAGAGAAATGAGGTGCGTTTTAGAAACCTTTCCCCATCACATGGTGTACCATCTTTTTGTTTTCTCATGCATGTTTTCGATGTAGGAAGATGCCCTTGAACCTGGAGATTTGGGACCCATGCGATGGGTACCACGCAGTATTACTTTAAAGGGTCTGCGTTTGCTCACCCAACCTCACCAAACCTCTCAGCCCCAAGAGTGTCCACCCTTATGTCTCATCCAGCTGTGGGTCTAGATATGGTCAATCCAGGTTGCATCACAGCCCCTGAACGCATTGTGTAAGAATTTCTCTCTCTTTCACTGTCTTTGTTTCATGGGTTTTTCAAAGTAATTTATTTTTATAATGGGGTTTAGCTGCTTTTCACTGCTGTGTTTATGCCGCTTTACACCCACTTGACACACTAACAGAGAGATATCAATACATAGGTTTTAAGATTATTACTAGTCAGATATATTCTTGTGCGGTGAATAGGGCGTGTTGAGTCCAGTTCTCTGAGCAAGGAGTAGGTCTTGTCTATTACATATTGGGTTTATGGAACGGTATCTGAGCTAATTTGAAACCCTTGTTTTATGTATCACCCCACCTCACCTTTCCCGTTAAGCAGCCATAGTGTGTTTTCTGCATGTGTGACTCTGTTCTGTTTTGTAATTCAGTTCAAGTGTAACGGTTTTTACAGTCCCTCTATAAGTGATACCTTATGAGAAGTGTCCTTTTCTGTGTGACTTATTTCACTTAGAATCGTCGTACCTAAATCCACTCATCATGCTGCTACTAGCCTTATGACATTGATTTCATGGCTGAGTGATATTCCATTGTACATAAGGACCACAACTTCTTTATCCATTTTTCTCTTTCCTGGGATATTGAAGGTGGAATGAAGTGGAGGTCCTTGTCAACAGAGCAGCCCTAAACTTTGGGGTGCTTGTGTCTTCCTGAATTTTCATTTTCCCAATTTATACCCCCATGAGTGGAAGTGCCCTATGCTCTCTAAGCTGTGTTTTTTAGATGTTTCAGGACACACCGTACACTTCTCCAGAGTGGCTGTTGGCAATTTACATCCTGCCCATCAGTGTAGCGAGGCTCCCATTTCTCCATGGCCTGTCCTGCATTTCTGGTTTTGAGACTTTTTTCAGCATGGCCCTTTTGACCGATGGGTAGCGAGTCTGCTTTGTAGCCCTGATTTGCCTTTCCAGGTTGCTTGGTTGGCCAAAAAGGGCGTATGCGTTTTTTCCTGAATATATTCAGGAAAAAACGCATACGCCCTTTTTGGCCAAGGGCATCATTGTCAACGTTTTGCCGCTTTTCATGTGCTTTAAAGGCGATTCGAATCTACCTCCTGAAATCTGTTTCCTGCAATTCTGCCTTGATTTCAAATCCTCTTCTTTGCCTTCCCTCAATATATTTGTGGACGAGAGTTATCATTTATAACTCTGCAGGTTTGTGAATTGCAGTGCCCTGAAGCTCCATTTTACAACTCGCTTTTTTGGGAGCTGGCCGCAAAAGCGCAGGATGGCTTCAGGCCCTGTTCTGGTTCCGGGGGGGAGGATGAGCCTGTGGTTAATTCTTCTTCCTGATGGGAAAATAGAGTGACCTTTGCCTGTCCCAACACCAAGAGCTAGTCTCTCACTGGTTCCCCGTCTACCCGTTCATCCTCAGGACAAATTGCAACCTGTACGGAACAGGAGGTTAAAGGTGCTGATGCTCCAAGTAGGGAGATTGTTAGTAAAGCGGCTGGAATGGCGAACCCCGGCACAAGGAGAAGAGAAATGAGGTGCGTTTTAGAAACCTTTCCAGATCACACGGTGTACCATCTTCTGGGTTTCTCATGCATGTTTTCGATGTAGGAAGATGCCCTTGAACCTGGAGATTTGGGACCCATGCGATGGGTACCACGCAGTATTACTTTAAAGGGTCTGCGTTTGCTCACCCAACCTCACCAAACCTCTCAGCCCCAAGAGTGTCCACCCTTATGTCTCATCCAGCTGTGGGTCTAGATATGGTCAATCCAGGTTGCATCACAGCCCCTGAACGCATTGTGTAAGAATTTCTCTCTCTTTCACTGTCTTTGTTTCATGGGTTTGTAAAAGTAATTTATTTTTATAATGGGGTTTAGCTGCTTTTCACTGCTGTGTTTATGCCGCTTTTCACCCACTTGACACACTAACAGAGAGATATCAATACATAGGTTTTAAGATTATTACTAGTCAGATATATTCTTGTGCGGTGAATAGGGCGTGTTGAGTCCAGTTCTCTGAGCAAGGAGTAGGTCTTGTCTATTACATATTGGGTTTATGGAACGGTATCTGAGCTAATTTGAAACCCTTGTTTTATGTATCACCCCACCTCACCTTTCCCGTTAAGCAGCCATAGTGTGTTTTCTGCCTGTGTGACTCTGTTCTGTTTTGTAATTCAGTTCAAGTGTAACGGTTTTTACATTCCCTCTATAAGTGATACCTTATGAGAAGTGTCATTTTCTGTGTGACTTATTTCACTTAGAATCGTCGTACCTAAATCCACTCATTATGCTGCTACTAGCCTTATGACATTGATTTCATGGCTGAGTGATATTCCATTGTACATAAGGACCACAACTTCTTTATCCATTTTTCTCTTTCCTGGGATATTGAAGGTGGAATGAAGTGGAGGTCCTTGTCAACAGAGCAGCCCTAAACTTTGGGGTGCTTGTGTCTTGCTGAATTTTCATTTTCCCAATTTATACCCCCATGAGTGGAAGTGCCCTATGCTCTCTAAGCTGTGTTTTTTAGATGTTTCAGGACACACCGTACACTTCTCCAGAGTGGCTATTGGCAATTTACATCCCGCCCATCAGTGTAGCGAGGCTCCCATTTCTCCATGGCCTGTCCTGCATTTCTGGTTTTGAGACTTTTTTCAGCATGGCCCTTTTGACCGACGGGTAGCGAGTCTTCTTTGTAGTGCTGATTTGCCTTTCCAGGTTGCTTGGTTGGCCAAAAAGGGCGTATGCGTTTTTTCCTGAATATATTCAGGAAAAAACGCATACGCCCTTTTTGGCCAAGGGCATCATTGTCAACGTTTTGCCGCTTTTCATGTGCTTTAAAGGCGATTCAAATCTACCTCCTGAAATCTGTTTCCTGCATTTCTGCCTTGATTTCAAATCCTCTTCTTTGCCTTCCCTCAATATATTTGTGGACGAGAGTTATCATTTATAACTCTGCACGTTTGTGAATTGCAGTGCCCTGAAGCTCCATTGTACAACTCGCTTTTTTGGGAGCTGGCCGCAAAAGCGCAGGATGGCTTCAGGCCCTGTTCTGGTTCCGGGGGGGAGGATGAGCCTGTGGTTAATTCTTCTTCCTGATGGGAAAATAGAGTGACCTGTGCCTGTCCCAACACCAAGAGCTAGTCTCTCACTGGTTCCCCGTCTACCCGTTCATCCTCAGGACAAATTGCAACCTGTACGGAACAGGAGGTTAAAGGTGCTGATGCTCCAAGTAGGGAGATTGTTAGTAAAGCGGCTGGAATGGCGAACCCGGGCACAAGGAGAAGAGAAATGAGGTGCGTTTTAGAAACCTTTCCCCATCACATGGTGTACCATCTTTTTGTTTTCTCATGCATGTTTTCGATGTAGGAAGATGCCCTTGAACCTGGAGATTTGGGACCCATGCGATGGGTACCACGCAGTATTACTTTAAAGGGTCTGTGTTTGCTCACCCAACCTCACCAAACCTCTCAGCCCCAAGAGTGTCCACCCTTATGTCTCATCCAGCTGTGGGTCTAGATATGGTCAATCCAGGTTGCATCACAGCCCCTGAACGCATTGTGTAAGAATTTCTCTCTCTTTCACTGTCTTTGTTTCATGGGTTTTTCAAAGTAATTTATTTTTATAATGGGGTTTAGCTGCTTTTCACTGCTGTGTTTATGCCGCTTTACACCCACTTGACACACTAACAGAGAGATATCAATACATAGGTTTTAAGATTATTACTAGTCAGATATATTCTTGTGCGGTGAATAGGGCGTGTTGAGTCCAGTTCTCTGAGCAAGGAGTAGGTCTTGTCTATTACATATTGGGTTTATGGAACGGTATCTGAGCTAATTTGAAACCCTTGTTTTATGTATCACCCCACCTTACCTTTCCCGTTAAGCAGCCATAGTGTGTTTTCTGCATGTGTGACTCTGTTCTGTTTTGTAATTCAGTTCAAGTGTAACGGTTTTTACATTCCCTCTATAAGTGATACCTTATGAGAAGTGTCCTTTTCTGTGTGACTTATTTCACTTAGAATCGTCGTACCTAAATCCACTCATCATGCTGCTATTAGCCTTATGACATTGATTTCATGGCTGAGTGATATTCCATTGTACATAAGGACCACAACTTCTTTATCCATTTTTCTCCCTCCTGGGATATTGAAGGTGGAATGAAGTGGAGGTCCTTGTCAACAGAGCAGCCCTAAACTTTGGGGTGCTTGTGTCTTGCTGATTTTTCATTTTCCCAATTTATACCCCCATGAGTGGAAGTGCCCTATGCTCTCTAAGCTGTGTTTTTTAGATGTTTCAGGACACACCGTACACTTCTCCAGAGTGGCTGTTGGCAATTTACATCCCACCCATCAGTGTAGCAAGGCTCCCATTTCTCCATGGCCTGTCCTGCATTTCTGGTTTTGAGACTTTTTTCAGCATGGCCCTTTTGACCGATGGGTAGCGAGTCTTCTTTGTAGCCCTGATTTGCCTTTCCAGGTTGCTTGGTTGGCCAAAAAGGGCGTATGCGTTTTTTCCTGAATATATTCAGGAAAAAACGCATACGCCCTTTTTGGCCAAGAGCATCATTGTCAACGTTTTGCCGCTTTTCATGTGCTTTAAAGGCGATTCGAATCTACCTCCTGAAATCTGTTTCCTGCATTTCTGCCTTGATTTCAAATCCTCTTCTTTGCCTTCCCTAAATATATTTGTGGACGAGAGTTATCATTTATAACTCTGCAGGTTTGTGAATTGCAGTGCCCTGAAGCTCCATTTTACAACTCGCTTTTTTGGGAGCTGGCCGCAAAAGCGCAGGATGGCTTCAGGCCCTGTTCTGGTTCCGGGGGGGAGGATGAGCCTGTGGTTAATTCTTCTTCCTGATGGGAAAATAGAGTGACCTGTGCCTGTCCCAACAACAAGAGCTAGTCTCTCACTGGTTCCCCGTATTCCCGTTCATCCTCAGGACAAATTGCAACCTGTACGGAACAGGAGGTTAAAGGTGCTGATGCTCCAAGTAGGGAGATTGTTAGTAAAGCGGCTGGAATGGCGACCTCGGGCACAAGGAGAAGAGAAATGAGGTGCGTTTTAGAAACCTTTCCCCATCACATGGTGTACCATCTTTTTTGTTTTCTCATGCATGTTTTCGATGTAGGAAGATGCCCTTGAACCTGGAGATTTGGGACCCATGCGATGGGTACCACGCAGTATTACTTTAAAGGGTCTGCGTTTGCTCACCCAACCTCACCAAACCTCTCAGCCCCAAGAGTGTCCACCCTTATGTCTCATCCAGCTGTGGGTCTAGAAATGGTCAATCCAGGTTGCATCACAGCCCCTGAACGCATTGTGTAAGAATTTCTCTCTCTTTCACTGTCTTTGTTTCATGGGTTTTTCAAAGTAATTTATTTTTATAATGGGGTTTAGCTGCTTTTCACTGCTGTGTTTATGCCGCTTTACACCCACTTGACACACTAACAGAGAGATATCAATACATAGGTTTTAAGATTATTACTAGTCAGATATATTCTTGTGCGGTGAATAGGGCGTGTTGAGTCCAGTTCTCTGAGCAAGGAGTAGGTCTTGTCTATTACATATTGGGTTTATGGAACGGTATCTGAGCTAATTTGAAACCCTTGTTTTATGTATCACCCCACCTCACCTTTCCCGTTAAGCAGCCATAGTGTGTTTTCTGCATGTGTGACTCTGTTCTGTTTTGTAATTCAGTTCAAGTGTAACGGTTTTTACAGTCCCTCTATAAGTGATACCTTATGAGAAGTGTCCTTTTCTGTGTGAATTATTTCACTTAGAATCGTCGTACCTAAATCCACTCATCATGCTGCTATTAGCCTTATGACATTGATTTCATGGCTGAGTGATATTCCATTGTACATAAGGACCACAACTTCTTTATCCATTTTTCTCCCTCCTGGGATATTGAAGGTGGAATGAAGTGGAGGTCCTTGTCAACAGAGCAGCCCTAAACTTTGGGGTGCTTGTGTCTTGCTGATTTTTCATTTTCCCAATTTATACCCCCATGAGTGGAAGTGCCCTATGCTCTCTAAGCTGTGTTTTTTAGATGTTTCAGGACACACCGTACACTTCTCCAGAGTGGCTGTTGGCAATTTACATCCCGCCCATCAGTGTAGCAAGGCTCCCATTTCTCCATGGCCTGTCCTGCATTTCTGGTTTTGAGACTTTTTTCAGCATGGCCCTTTTGACCGATGGGTAGCGAGTCTTCTTTGTAGCCCTGATTTGCCTTTCCAGGTTGCTTGGTTGGCCAAAAAGGGCGTATGCGTTTTTTCCTGAATATATTCAGGAAAAAACGCATACGCCCTTTTTGGCCAAGGGCATCATTGTCAACGTTTTGCCGCTTTTCATGTGCTTTAAAGGCGATTCGAATCTACCTCCTGAAATCTGTTTCCTGCATTTCTGCCTTGATTTCAAATCCTCTTCTTTGCCTTCCCTCAATATATTTGTGGACGAGAGTTATCATTTATAACTCTGCAGGTTTGTGAATTGCAGTGCCCTGAAGCTCCATTGTACAACTCGCTTTTTTGGGAGCTGGCCGCAAAAGCGCAGGATGGCTTCAGGCCCTGTTCTGGTTCCGGGGGGGAGGATGAGCCTGTGGTTAATTCTTCTTCCTGATGGGAAAATAGAGTGACCTGTGCCTGTCCCAACACCAAGAGCTAGTCTCTCACTGGTTCCCCGTCTACCCGTTCATCCTCAGGACAAATTGCAACCTGTACGGAACAGGAGGTTAAAGGTGCTGATGCTCCAAGTAGGGAGATTGTTAGTAAAGCGGCTGGAATGGCGAACCCGGGCACAAGGAGAAGAGAAATGAGGTGCGTTTTAGAAACCTTTCCCCATCACATGGTGTACCATCTTTTTGTTTTCTCATGCATGTTTTCGATGTAGGAAGATGCCCTTGAACCTGGAGATTTGGGACCCATGCGATGGGTACCACGCAGTATTACTTTAAAGGGTCTGCGTTTGCTCACCCAACCTCACCAAACCTCTCAGCCCCAAGAGTGTCCACCCTTATGTCTCATCCAGCTGTGGGTCTAGATATGGTCAATCCAGGTTGCATCACAGCCCCTGAACGCATTGTGTAAGAATTTCTCTCTCTTTCACTGTCTTTGTTTCATGGGTTTTTCAAAGTAATTTATTTTTATAATGGGGTTTAGCTGCTTTTCACTGCTGTGTTTATGCCGCTTTACACCCACTTGACACACTAACAGAGAGATATCAATACATAGGTTTTAAGATTATTACTAGTCAGATATATTCTTGTGCGGTGAATAGGGCGTGTTGAGTCCAGTTCTCTGAGCAAGGAGTAGGTCTTGTCTATTACATATTGGGTTTATGGAACGGTATCTGAGCTAATTTGAAACCCTTGTTTTATGTATCACCCCACCTTACCTTTCCCGTTAAGCAGCCATAGTGTGTTTTCTGCATGTGTGACTCTGTTCTGTTTTGTAATTCAGTTCAAGTGTAACGGTTTTTACATTCCCTCTATAAGTGATACCTTATGAGAAGTGTCCTTTTCTGTGTGACTTATTTCACTTAGAATCGTCGTACCTAAATCCACTCATCATGCTGCTATTAGCCTTATGACATTGATTTCATGGCTGAGTGATATTCCATTGTACATAAGGACCACAACTTCTTTATCCATTTTTCTCCCTCCTGGGATATTGAAGTTGGAATGAAGTGGAGGTCCTTGTCAACAGAGCAGCCCTAAACTTTGGGGTGCTTGTGTCTTGCTGATTTTTCATTTTCCCAATTTATACCCCCATGAGTGGAAGTGCCCTATGCTCTCTAAGCTGTGTTTTTTAGATGTTTCAGGACACACCGTACACTTCTCCAGAGTGGCTGTTGGCAATTTACATCCCGCCCATCAGTGTAGCAAGGCTCCCATTTCTCCATGGCCTGTCCTGCATTTCTGGTTTTGAGACTTTTTTCAGCATGGCCCTTTTGACCGATGGGTAGCGAGTCTTCTTTGTAGCCCTGATTTGCCTTTCCAGGTTGCTTGGTTGGCCAAAAAGGGCGTATGCGTTTTTTCCTGAATATATTCAGGAAAAAACGCATACGCCCTTTTTGGCCAAGGGCATCATTGTCAACGTTTTGCCGCTTTTCATGTGCTTTAAAGGCGATTCGAATCTACCTCCTGAAATCTGTTTCCTGCATTTCTGTCTTGATTTCAAATCCTCTTCTTTGCCTTCCCTCAATATATTTGTGGACGAGAGTTTTCATTTATAACTCTGCAGGTTTGTGAATTGCAGTGCCCTGAAGCTCCATTGTACAACTCGCTTTTTTGGGAGCTGGCCGCAAAAGCGCAGGATGGCTTCAGGCCCTGTTCTGGTTCCGGGGGGGAGGATGAGCCTGTGGTTAATTCTTCTTCCTGATGGGAAAATAGAGTGACCTGTGCCTGTCCCAACACCAAGAGCTAGTCTCTCACTGGTTCCCCGTCTACCCGTTCATCCTCAGGACAAATTGCAACCTGTACGGAACAGGAGGTTAAAGGTGCTGATGCTCCAAGTAGGGAGATTGTTAGTAAAGCGGCTGGAATGGCGAACCCGGGCACAAGGAGAAGAGAAATGAGGTGCGTTTTAGAAACCTTTCCCCATCACATGGTGTACCATCTTTTTGTTTTCTCATGCATGTTTTCGATGTAGGAAGATGCCCTTGAACCTGGAGATTTGGGACCCATGCGATGGGTACCACGCAGTATTACTTTAAAGGGTCTGCGTTTGCTCACCCAACCTCACCAAACCTCTCAGCCCCAAGAGTGTCCACCCTTATGTCTCATCCAGCTGTGGGTCTAGATATGGTCAATCCAGGTTGCATCACAGCCCCTGAACGCATTGTGTAAGAATTTCTCTCTCTTTCACTGTCTTTGTTTCATGGGTTTGTAAAAGTAATTTATTTTTATAATGGGGTTTAGCTGCTTTTCACTGCTGTGTTTATGCCGCTTTACACCCACTTGACACACTAACAGAGAGATATCAATACATAGGTTTTAAGATTATTACTAGTCAGATATATTCTTGTGCGGTGAATAGGGCGTGTTGAGTCCAGTTCTCTGAGCAAGGAGTAGGTCTTGTCTATTACATATTGGGTTTATGGAACGGTATCTGAGCTAATTTGAAACCCTTGTTTTATGTATCACCCCACCTCACCTTTCCCGTTAAGCAGCCATAGTGTGTTTTCTGCATGTGTGACTCTGTTCTGTTTTGTAATTCAGTTCAAGTGTAACGGTTTTTACAGTCCCTCTATAAGTGATACCTTATGAGAAGTGTCCTTTTCTGTGTGACTTATTTCACTTAGAATCGTCGTACCTAAATCCACTCATCATGCTGCTACTAGCCTTATGACATTGATTTCATGGCTGAGTGATATTCCATTGTACATAAGGACCACAACTTCTTTATCCATTTTTCTCTTTCCTGGGATATTGAAGGTGGAATGAAGTGGAGGTCCTTGTCAACAGAGCAGCCCTAAACTTTGGGGTGCTTGTGTCTTGCTGAATTTTCATTTTCCCAATTTATACCCCCATGAGTGGAAGTGCCCTATGCTCTCTAAGCTGTGTTTTTTAGATGTTTCAGGACACACCGTACACTTCTCCAGAGTGGCTGTTGGCAATTTACATCGCGCCCATCAGTGTAGCAAGGCTCCCATTTCTCCATGGCCTGTCCTGCATTTCTGGTTTTGAGACTTTTTTCAGCATGGCCCTTTTGACCGATGGGTAGCGAGTCTGCTTTGTCGCGCTGATTTGCCTTTCCAGGTTGCTTGGTTGGCCAAAAAGGGCGTATGCGTTTTTTCCTGAATATATTCAGGAAAAAACACATACGCCCTTTTTGGCCAAGGGCATCATTGTCAACGTTTTGCCGCTTTTCATGTGCTTTAAAGGCGATTCGAATCTACCTCCTGAAATCTGTTTCCTACAATTCTGCCTTGATTTCAAATCCTCTTCTTTGCCTTCCCTCAATATATTTGTGGACGAGAGTTATCATTTATAACTCTGCAGGTTTGTGAATTGCAGTGCCCTGAAGCTCCATTTTACAACTCGCTTTTTTGGGAGCTGGCCGCAAAAGCGCAGGATGGCTTCAGGCCCTGTTCTGGTTCCGGGGGGGAGGATGAGCCTGTGGTTAATTCTTCTTCCTGATGGGAAAATAGAGTGACCTGTGCCTGTCCCAACACCAAGAGCTAGTCTCTCACTGGTTCCCCGTCTACCCGTTCATCCTCAGGACAAATTGCAACCTGTACAGAACAGGAGGTTAAAGGTGCTGATGCTCCAAGTAGGGAGATTGTTAGTCAAGCGGCTGGAATGGCGAACCCGGGCACAAGGAGAAGAGAAATGAGGTGCGTTTTAGAAACCTTTCCACATCACACGGTGTACCATCTTCTGGGTTTCTCATGCATGTTTTCGATGTAGGAAGATGCCCTTGAACCTGGAGATTTGGGACCCATGCGATGGGTACCACGCAGTATTACTTTAAAGGGTCTGCGTTTGCTCACCCAACCTCACCAAACCTCTCAGCCCCAAGAGTGTCCACCCTTATGTCTCATCCAGCTGTGGGTCTAGATATGGTCAATCCAGGTTGCATCACAGCCCCTGAACGCATTGTGTAAGAATTTCTCTCTCTTTCACTGTCTTTGTTTCATGGGTTTGTAAAAGTAATTTATTTTTATAATGGGGTTTAGCTGCTTTTCACTGCTGTGTTTATGCCGCTTTTCACCCACTTGACACACTAACAGAGAGATATCAATACATAGGTTTTAAGATTATTACTAGTGAGATATATTCTTGTGCGGTGAATAGGGCGTGTTGAGTCCAGTTCTCTGAGCAAGGAGTAGGTCTTGTCTATTACATATTGGGTTTATGGAACGGTATCTGAGCTAATTTGAAACCCTTGTTTTATGTATCACCCCACCTCACCTTTCCCGTTAAGCAGCCATAGTGTGTTTTCTGCCTGTGTGACTCTGTTCTGTTTTGTAATTCAGTTCAAGTGTAACGGTTTTTACATTCCCTCTATAAGTGATACCTTATGAGAAGTGTCCTTTTCTGTGTGACTTATTTCACTTAGAATCGTCGTACCTAAATCCACTCATCATGCTGCTACTAGCCTTATGACATTGATTTCATGGCTGAGTGATATTCCATTGTACATAAGGACCACAACTTCTTTATCCATTTTTCTCCCTCCTGGGATATTGAAGGTGGAATGAAGTGGAGGTCCTTGTCAACAGAGCAGCCCTAAACTTTGGGGTGCTTGTGTCTTGCTGATTTTTCATTTTCCCAATTTATACCCCCATGAGTGGAAGTGCCCTATGCTCTCTAAGCTGTGTTTTTTAGATGTTTCAGGACACACCGTACACTTCTCCAGAGTGGCTGTTGGCAATTTACATCCCGCCCATCAGTGTAGCAAGGCTCCCATTTCTCCATGGCCTGTCCTGCATTTCTGGTTTTGAGACTTTTTTCAGCATGGCCCTTTTGACCGATGGGTAGCGAGTCTTCTTTGTAGCCCTGATTTGCCTTTCCAGGTTGCTTGGTTGGCCAAAAAGGGCGTATGCGTTTTTTCCTGAATATATTCAGGAAAAAACGCATACGCCCTTTTTGGCCAAGGGCATCATTGTCAACGTTTTGCCGCTTTTCATGTGCTTTAAAGGCGATTCGAATCTACCTCCTGAAATCTGTTTCCTGCAATTCTGCCTTGATTTCAAATCCTCTTCTTTGCCTTCCCTCAATATATTTGTGGACGAGAGTTATCATTTATAACTCTGCAGGTTTGTGAATTGCAGTGCCCTGAAGCTCCATTTTACAACTCGCTTTTTTGGGAGCTGGCCGCAAAAGCGCAGGATGGCTTCAGGCCCTGTTCTGGTTCCAGGGGGGAGGATGAGCCTGTGGTTAATTCTTCTTCGTGATGGGAAAATAGAGTGACCTGTGCCTGTCCCAACAACAAGAGCTAGTCTCTCACTGGTTCCCCGTCTACCCGTTCATCCTCAGGACAAATTGCAACCTGTATGGAACAGGAGGTTAAAGGTGCTGATGCTCCAAGTAGGGAGATTGCTAGGAAAGTGGCTGGAATGGCGACCCCGGGCACAAGGAGAAGAGAAATGAGGTGCGTTCTAGAAACCTTTCCCCATCACATGGTGTACCATCTTTTTTGTTTTCTCATGCATGTTTTCGATGTAGGAAGATGCCCTTGAACCTGGAGATTTGGGACCCATGCGATGGGTACCACGGAGTATTACTTTAAAGGGTCTGCGTTTGCTCACCCAACCTCACCAAACCTCTCAGCCCCAAGAGTGTCCACCCTTATGTCTCATCCAGCTGTGGGTCTAGAAATGGTCAATCCAGGTTGCATCACATCCCCTGAACGCATTGTGTAAGAATTTCTCTCTCTTTCACTGTCTTTGTTTCATGGGTTTTTCAAAGTAATTTTTTTTTATAATGGGGTTTAGCTGCTTTTCACTGCTGTGTTTATGCCGCTTTACACCCACTTGACACACTAACAGAGAGATATCAATACATAGGTTTTAAGATTATTACTAGTCAGATATATTCTTGTGCGGTGAATAGGTCGTGTTGAGTCCAGTTCTCTGAGCAAGGAGTACGTCTTGTCTATTACATATTGGGTTTATGGAACGGTATCTGAGCTAATTTGAAACCCTTGTTTTATGTATCACCCCACCTCACCTTTCCCGTTAAGCAGCCATAGTGTGTTTTCTGC
>NW_028122511.1:0-91550 GCF_965194805.1 Balaenoptera borealis | reverse complement strand
CCGAGGCCTGCTGTTTTCTCTAGGCGATTGACGTGAGCTTGAGGGTGAGGCCTGTACTACATTGTGGAAAAGCTCGGGGTCACGGCTGTCTTCCTCCCTCTCTCGGGCCCATACCCTGGGCTCAGCCATGGGGGAATGCTGAGTGGGAGAGACTGCCTCTCTGCCGGACTCAGAAGGCTTCCTCCCTTTAGGGCAAGTCCGTTTGTGTCTTACTTCGTGGAGGAGGAATGAGGGCGCCCAGAGATATTCTGACATGAAATGCCTAACGACAGAGGATCTGGAGGAGCTGGTTTGTCAGTGGAAGGAGCCAAAAAGCCTGCATTCCTAAGGCCTCTCTGAGAACTGCCAGACACTCTGCCGTCATAGGCCTAAGAACTGGAAATTGTGACGGCAAGGCAACACTTGGAATCCTAGGATGCACTGGAAGTGCGGCTCTCAAACTGGATTGGAAGAAGCTTCCAAGCATAGTGTTCTTTCATGTACCAAAGAGAACCCAAGTGTCTGAGGCTGCTAGCGGTGTTGCTGGAGAGAACTGGCATCCCCGTGGGCCTGTCGGCTCATTTGCTCTTTCTGACCCTCGAAGGAAAGTCTTCCAAAAAGCCTTTGGGACCCGCTTAGAGAGAACAGCTGCGAAGCTGATGCACAGAACTTTGACATAGAGACGAGCCCTGGGTCCCAAGCAGCCACCTATCTCTGGAGAGTACGTACCCCACCCAGGGATTCAAGCAGGGAGTTGGCCTTGTACAACTTACGCAGGACACTGGGAGGAGATGGAGGGCCACTCTACCTGCGCTCACACTACGTGGCCCGGAGAAGTTATCACGCAGCAGAATTCAACACCCTCCCACTACACGTGTGTAGCCAAAAGAGGCGCTGGGCAGTGGGTGTTCTCAGCCCAAGAGCAGTCCTTGTTCTGGGCCGCACCTGCTCTGTGGTTCAAAGGTTCTCTGAGTCTGCTCCTTTGGAGGCATTTCAGAGCGGACGCTATCCCTGGGCTGCCGAAGCAAAGAGGCATAGCGGCCTTTCACACTGAAGGCATGGGCTTGTTTCCCATTCAGAGAGTGTATGTTGCCCCTCCCAGGCTGGAGGCGCGTTAGGTGACACCCTTTGGGCCGTGCCCCTGGAAAATGCAAGGGGCTGTACCCGATTTGGGCTGCCTGGTGAAACAACTAGCAGTCACCAGCACCCTGAGTACCTTTCCTGAAGTCTGAGTCCTAGCTAGGTAAACTCGGCCTTCGGAGGCGAGAGGGGAGCAAACATGTTCAACTTGTGGGGAAAGTCTTGGACCAATGACCAGTATGCTTGTGCTTGGGCGAGGCTTAGGCAGGAGCTTTCCAACACAGGGTTTTGACCTTACCATAAGCCGTCCCTTTGGGCTGAAGCAGGCGGCGGGTCTGTGTGTATCACAGTCTGGGAAGGAGGGCCTCAGGTGAGTCTGCCAACTGACTGCCCTCCATCATAGCCAGCTGAGAAAATATGGCAAGGCTGATGGAACCCACTTACAGCGAAATGTTTCTCTTCAGAAGAGGAGATGTTGCTACCAAACGTCAGCAGCTCCTCAGAGTGCTGTTCTGGTGTAGACTAGGGCAAGCTCCCACGGTCCGAAGATTATGAACGACGGCTCTTTTCCAGTTGCTTCATCCGAGAGAGAGCCAGAAGGGCTGATCTCAACAAATAGGGCTGCACACCGTGAGTGCTTCGGGCAGGGCAGTCCTGAGCCAGTGTGCCACCTAAGGAATGAAAGCAAAGTTTCCTAGCCGCAGGAAAGCAGACCGAGGCCTGCTGTTTTCTCTAGGCGATTGACGTGAGCTTGAGGGTGAGGCCTGTACTACATTGTGGAAAAGCTCGGGGTCACGGCTGTCTTCCTCCCTCTCTCGGGCCCATACCCTGGGCTCAGCCATGGGGGAATGCTGAGTGGGAGAGACTGCCTCTCTGCCGGACTCAGAAGGCTTCCTCCCTTTAGGGCAAGTCCGTTTGTGTCTTACTTCGTGGAGGAGGAATGAGGGCGCCCAGAGATATTCTGACATGAAATGCCTAACGACAGAGGATCTGGAGGAGCTGGTTTGTCAGTGGAAGGAGCCAAAAAGCCTGCATTCCTAAGGCCTCTCTGAGAACTGCCAGACACTCTGCCGTCATAGGCCTAAGAACTGGAAATTGGGACGGCAAGGCAACACTTGGAATCCTAGGATGCACTGGAAGTGCGGCTCTCAAACTGGATTGGAAGAAGCTTCCAAGCATAGTGTTCTTTCATGTACCAAAGAGAACCCAAGTGTCTGAGGCTGCTAGCGGTGTTGCTGGAGAGAACTGGCATCCCCGTGGGCCTGTCGGCTCATTTGCTCTTTCTGACCCTCGAAGGAAAGTCTTCCAAAAAGCCTTTGGGACCCGCTTAGAGAGAACAGCTGCGAAGCTGATGCACAGAACTTTGACATAGAGACGAGCCCTGGGTCCCAAGCAGCCACCTATCTCTGGAGAGTACGTACCCCACCCAGGGATTCAAGCAGGGAGTTTGCCTTGTACAACTTACGCAGGACACTGGGAGGAGATGGAGGGCCACTCTACCTGCGCTCACACTACGTGGCCCGGAGAAGTTATCACGCAGCAGAATTCAACACCCTCCCACTACACGTGTGTAGCCAAAAGAGGCGCTGGGCAGTGGGTGTTCTCAGCCCAAGAGCAGTCCTTGTTCTGGGCCGCACCTGCTCTGTGGTTCAAAGGTTCTCTGAGTCTGCTCCTTTGGAGGCATTTCAGAGCGGACGCTATCCCTGGGCTGCCGAAGCAAAGAGGCATAGCGGCCTTTCACACTGAAGGCATGGGCTTGTTTCCCATTCAGAGAGTGTATGTTGCCCCTCCCAGGCTGGAGGCGCGTTAGGTGACACCCTTTGGGCCGTGCCCCTGGAAAATGCAAGGGGCTGTACCCGATTTGGGCTGCCTGGTGAAACAACTAGCAGTCACCAGCACCCTGAGTACCTTTCCTGAAGTCTGAGTCCTAGCTAGGTAAACTCGGCCTTCGGAGGCGAGAGGGGAGCAAACATGTTCAACTTGTGGGGAAAGTCTTGGACCAATGACCAGTATGCTTGTGCTTGGGCGAGGCTTAGGCAGGAGCTTTCCAACACAGGGTTTTGACCTTACCATAAGCCGTCCCTTTGGGCTGAAGCAGGCGGCGGGTCTGTGTGTATCACAGTCTGGGAAGGAGGGCCTCAGGTGAGTCTGCCAACTGACTGCCCTCCATCATAGCCAGCTGAGAAAATATGGCAAGGCTGATGGAACCCACTTACAGCGAAATGTTTCTCTTCAGAAGAGGAGATGTTGCTACCAAACGTCAGCAGCTCCTCAGAGTGCTGTTCTGGTGTAGACTAGGGCAAGCTCCCACGGTCCGAAGATTATGAACGACGGCTCTTTTCCAGTTGCTTCATCCGAGAGAGAGCCAGAAGGGCTGATCTCAACAAATAGGGCTGCACACCGTGAGTGCTTCGGGCAGGGCAGTCCTGAGCCAGTGTGCCACCTAAGGAATGAAAGCAAAGTTTCCTAGCCGCAGGAAAGCAGACCGAGGCCTGCTGTTTTCTCTAGGCGATTGACGTGAGCTTGAGGGTGAGGCCTGTACTACATTGTGGAAAAGCTCGGGGTCACGGCTGTCTTCCTCCCTCTCTCGGGCCCATACCCTGGGCTCAGCCATGGGGGAATGCTGAGTGGGAGAGACTGCCTCTCTGCCGGACTCAGAAGGCTTCCTCCCTTTAGGGCAAGTCCGTTTGTGTCTTACTTCGTGGAGGAGGAATGAGGGCGCCCAGAGATATTCTGACATGAAATGCCTAACGACAGAGGATCTGGAGGAGCTGGTTTGTCAGTGGAAGGAGCCAAAAAGCCTGCATTCCTAAGGCCTCTCTGAGAACTGCCAGACACTCTGCCGTCATAGGCCTAAGAACTGGAAATTGTGACGGCAAGGCAACACTTGGAATCCTAGGATGCACTGGAAGTGCGGCTCTCAAACTGGATTGGAAGAAGCTTCCAAGCATAGTGTTCTTTCATGTACCAAAGAGAACCCAAGTGTCTGAGGCTGCTAGCGGTGTTGCTGGAGAGAACTGGCATCCCCGTGGGCCTGTCGGCTCATTTGCTCTTTCTGACCCTCGAAGGAAAGTCTTCCAAAAAGCCTTTGGGACCCGCTT
The DNA here is from genome assembly GCF_965194805.1 of Balaenoptera borealis. Taxonomy (NCBI): domain Eukaryota; kingdom Metazoa; phylum Chordata; class Mammalia; order Artiodactyla; family Balaenopteridae; genus Balaenoptera; species Balaenoptera borealis. Next base: position 87,390 of record NW_028122511.1, on the reverse strand, counting down.
AGAGAGAACAGCTGCGAAGCTGATGCACAGAACTTTGACATAGAGACGAGCCCTGGGTCCCAAGCAGCCACCTATCTCTGGAGAGTACGTACCCCACCCAGGGATTCAAGCAGGGAGTTGGCCTTGTACAACTTACGCAGGACACTGGGAGGAGATGGAGGGCCACTCTACCTGCGCTCACACTACGTGGCCCGGAGAAGTTATCACGCAGCAGAATTCAACACCCTCCCACTACACGTGTGTAGCCAAAAGAGGCGCTGGGCAGTGGGTGTTCTCAGCCCAAGAGCAGTCCTTGTTCTGGGCCGCACCTGCTCTGTGGTTCAAAGGTTCTCTGAGTCTGCTCCTTTGGAGGCATTTCAGAGCTGACGCTATCCCTGGGCTGCCGAAGCAAAGAGGCATAGCGGCCTTTCACACTGAAGGCATGGGCTTGTTTCCCATTCAGAGAGTGTATGTTGCCCCTCCCAGGCTGGAGGCGCGTTAGGTGACACCCTTTGGGCCGTGCCCCTGGAAAATGCAAGGGGCTGTACCCGATTTGGGCTGCCTGGTGAAACAACTAGCAGTCACCAGCACCCTGAGTACCTTTCCTGAAGTCTGAGTCCTAGCTAGGTAAACTCGGCCTTCGGAGGCGAGAGGGGAGCAAACATGTTCAACTTGTGGGGAAAGTCTTGGACCAATGACCAGTATGCTTGTGCTTGGGCGAGGCTTAGGCAGGAGCTTTCCAACACAGGGTTTTGACCTTACCATAAGCCGTCCCTTTGGGCTGAAGCAGGCGGCGGGTCTGTGTGTATCACAGTCTGGGAAGGAGGGCCTCAGGTGAGTCTGCCAACTGACTGCCCTCCATCATAGCCAGCTGAGAAAATATGGCAAGGCTGATGGAACCCACTTACAGCGAAATGTTTCTCTTCAGAAGAGGAGATGTTGCTACCAAACGTCAGCAGCTCCTCAGAGTGCTGTTCTGGTGTAGACTAGGGCAAGCTCCCACGGTCCGAAGATTATGAACGACGGCTCTTTTCCAGTTGCTTCATCCGAGAGAGAGCCAGAAGGGCTGATCTCAACAAATAGGGCTGCACACCGTGAGTGCTTCGGGCAGGGCAGTCCTGAGCCAGTGTGCCACCTAAGGAATGAAAGCAAAGTTTCCTAGCCGCAGGAAAGCAGACCGAGGCCTGCTGTTTTCTCTAGGCGATTGACGTGAGCTTGAGGGTGAGGCCTGTACTACATTGTGGAAAAGCTCGGGGTCACGGCTGTCTTCCTCCCTCTCTCGGGCCCATACCCTGGGCTCAGCCATGGGGGAATGCTGAGTGGGAGAGACTGCCTCTCTGCCGGACTCAGAAGGCTTCCTCCCTTTAGGGCAAGTCCGTTTGTGTCTTACTTCGTGGAGGAGGAATGAGGGCGCCCAGAGATATTCTGACATGAAATGCCTAACGACAGAGGATCTGGAGGAGCTGGTTTGTCAGTGGAAGGAGCCAAAAAGCCTGCATTCCTAAGGCCTCTCTGAGAACTGCCAGACACTCTGCCGTCATAGGCCTAAGAACTGGAAATTGTGACGGCAAGGCAACACTTGGAATCCTAGGATGCACTGGAAGTGCGGCTCTCAAACTGGATTGGAAGAAGCTTCCAAGCATAGTGTTCTTTCATGTACCAAAGAGAACCCAAGTGTCTGAGGCTGCTAGCGGTGTTGCTGGAGAGAACTGGCATCCCCGTGGGCCTGTCGGCTCATTTGCTCTTTCTGACCCTCGAAGGAAAGTCTTCCAAAAAGCCTTTGGGACCCGCTTAGAGAGAACAGCTGCGAAGCTGATGCACAGAACTTTGACATAGAGACTAGCCCTGGGTCCCAAGCAGCCACCTATCTCTGGAGAGTACGTACCCCACCCAGGGATTCAAGCAGGGAGTTTGCCTTGTACAACTTACGCAGGACACTGGGAGGAGATGGAGGGCCACTCTACCTGCGCTCACACTACGTGGCCCGGAGAAGTTATCACGCAGCAGAATTCAACACCCTCCCACTACACGTGTGTAGCCAAAAGAGGCGCTGGGCAGTGGGTGTTCTCAGCCCAAGAGCAGTCCTTGTTCTGGGCCGCACCTGCTCTGTGGTTCAAAGGTTCTCTGAGTCTGCTCCTTTGGAGGCATTTCAGAGCTGACGCTATCCCTGGGCTGCCGAAGCAAAGAGGCATAGCGGCCTTTCACACTGAAGGCATGGGCTTGTTTCCCATTCAGAGAGTGTATGTTGCCCCTCCCAGGCTGGAGGCGCGTTAGGTGACACCCTTTGGGCCGTGCCCCTGGAAAATGCAAGTGGCTGTACCCGATTTGGGCTGCCTGGTGAAACAACTTGCAGTCACCAGCACCCTGAGTACCTTTCCTGAAGTCTGAGTCCTAGCTAGGTAAACTCGGCCTTCGGAGGCGAGAGGGGAGCAAACATGTTCAACTTGTGGGGAAAGTCTTGGACCAATGACCAGTATGCTTGTGCTTGGGCGAGGCTTAGGCAGGAGCTTTCCAACACAGGGTTTTGACCTTACCATAAGCCGTCCCTTTGGGCTGAAGCAGGCGGCGGGTCTGTGTGTATCACAGTCTGGGAAGGAGGGCCTCAGGTGAGTCTGCCAACTGACTGCCCTCCATCATAGCCAGCTGAGAAAATATGGCAAGGCTGATGGAACCCACTTACAGCGAAATGTTTCTCTTCAGAAGAGGAGATGTTGCTACCAAACGTCAGCAGCTCCTCAGAGTGCTGTTCTGGTGTAGACTAGGGCAAGCTCCCACGGTCCGAAGATTATGAACGACGGCTCTTTTCCAGTTGCTTCATCCGAGAGAGAGCCAGAAGGGCTGATCTCAACAAATAGGGCTGCACACCGCGAGTGCTTCGGGCAGGGCAGTCCTGAGCCAGTGTGCCACCTAAGGAATGAAAGCAAAGTTTCCTAGCCGCAGGAAAGCAGACCGAGGCCTGCTGTTTTCTCTAGGCGATTGACGTGAGCTTGAGGGTGAGGCCTGTACTACATTGTGGAAAAGCTCGGGGTCACGGCTGTCTTCCTCCCTCTCTCGGGCCCATACCCTGGGCTCAGCCATGGGGGAATGCTGAGTGGGAGAGACTGCCTCTCTGCCGGACTCAGAAGGCTTCCTCCCTTTAGGGCAAGTCCGTTTGTGTCTTACTTCGTGGAGGAGGAATGAGGGCGCCCAGAGATATTCTGACATGAAATGCCTAACGACAGAGGATCTGGAGGAGCTGGTTTGTCAGTGGAAGGAGCCAAAAAGCCTGCATTCCTAAGGCCTCTCTGAGAACTGCCAGACACTCTGCCGTCATAGGCCTAAGAACTGGAAATTGTGACGGCAAGGCAACACTTGGAATCCTAGGATGCACTGGAAGTGCGGCTCTCAAACTGGATTGGAAGAAGCTTCCAAGCATAGTGTTCTTTCATGTACCAAAGAGAACCCAAGTGTCTGAGGCTGCTAGCGGTGTTGCTGGAGAGAACTGGCATCCCCGTGGGCCTGTCGGCTCATTTGCTCTTTCTGACCCTCGAAGGAAAGTCTTCCAAAAAGCCTTTGGGACCCGCTTAGAGAGAACAGCTGCGAAGCTGATGCACAGAACTTTGACATAGAGACGAGCCCTGGGTCCCAAGCAGCCACCTATCTCTGGAGAGTACGTACCCCACCCAGGGATTCAAGCAGGGAGTTGGCCTTGTACAACTTACGCAGGACACTGGGAGGAGATGGAGGGCCACTCTACCTGCGCTCACACTACGTGGCCCGGAGAAGTTATCACGCAGCAGAATTCAACACCCTCCCACTACACGTGTGTAGCCAAAAGAGGCGCTGGGCAGTGGGTGTTCTCAGCCCAAGAGCAGTCCTTGTTCTGGGCCGCACCTGCTCTGTGGTTCAAAGGTTCTCTGAGTCTGCTCCTTTGGAGGCATTTCAGAGCGGACGCTATCCCTGGGCTGCCGAAGCAAAGAGGCATAGCGGCCTTTCACACTGAAGGCATGGGCTTGTTTCCCATTCAGAGAGTGTATGTTGCCCCTCCCAGGCTGGAGGCGCGTTAGGTGACACCCTTTGGGCCGTGCCCCTGGAAAATGCAAGGGGCTGTACCCGATTTGGGCTGCCTGGTGAAACAACTAGCAGTCACCAGCACCCTGAGTACCTTTCCTGAAGTCTGAGTCCTAGCTAGGTAAACTCGGCCTTCGGAGGCGAGAGGGGAGCAAACATGTTCAACTTGTGGGGAAAGTCTTGGACCAATGACCAGTATGCTTGTGCTTGGGCGAGGCTTAGGCAGGAGCTTTCCAACACAGGGTTTTGACCTTACCATAAGCCGTCCCTTTGGGCTGAAGCAGGCGGCGGGTCTGTGTGTATCACAGTCTGGGAAGGAGGGCCTCAGGTGAGTCTGCCAACTGACTGCCCTCCATCATAGCCAGCTGAGAAAATATGGCAAGGCTGATGGAACCCACTTACAGCGAAATGTTTCTCTTCAGAAGAGGAGATGTTGCTACCAAACGTCAGCAGCTCCTCAGAGTGCTGTTCTGGTGTAGACTAGGGCAAGCTCCCACGGTCCGAAGATTATGAACGACGGCTCTTTTCCAGTTGCTTCATCCGAGAGAGAGCCAGAAGGGCTGATCTCAACAAATAGGGCTGCACACCGTGAGTGCTTCGGGCAGGGCAGTCCTGAGCCAGTGTGCCACCTAAGGAATGAAAGCAAAGTTTCCTAGCCGCAGGAAAGCAGACCGAGGCCTGCTGTTTTCTCTAGGCGATTGACGTGAGCTTGAGGGTGAGGCCTGTACTACATTGTGGAAAAGCTCGGGGTCACGGCTGTCTTCCTCCCTCTCTCGGGCCCATACCCTGGGCTCAGCCATGGGGGAATGCTGAGTGGGAGAGACTGCCTCTCTGCCGGACTCAGAAGGCTTCCTCCCTTTAGGGCAAGTCCGTTTGTGTCTTACTTCGTGGAGGAGGAATGAGGGCGCCCAGAGATATTCTGACATGAAATGCCTAACGACAGAGGATCTGGAGGAGCTGGTTTGTCAGTGGAAGGAGCCAAAAAGCCTGCATTCCTAAGGCCTCTCTGAGAACTGCCAGACACTCTGCCGTCATAGGCCTAAGAACTGGAAATTGGGACGGCAAGGCAACACTTGGAATCCTAGGATGCACTGGAAGTGCGGCTCTCAAACTGGATTGGAAGAAGCTTCCAAGCATAGTGTTCTTTCATGTACCAAAGAGAACCCAAGTGTCTGAGGCTGCTAGCGGTGTTGCTGGAGAGAACTGGCATCCCCGTGGGCCTGTCGGCTCATTTGCTCTTTCTGACCCTCGAAGGAAAGTCTTCCAAAAAGCCTTTGGGACCCGCTTAGAGAGAACAGCTGCGAAGCTGATGCACAGAACTTTGACATAGAGACGAGCCCTGGGTCCCAAGCAGCCACCTATCTCTGGAGAGTACGTACCCCACCCAGGGATTCAAGCAGGGAGTTTGCCTTGTACAACTTACGCAGGACACTGGGAGGAGATGGAGGGCCACTCTACCTGCGCTCACACTACGTGGCCCGGAGAAGTTATCACGCAGCAGAATTCAACACCCTCCCACTACACGTGTGTAGCCAAAAGAGGCGCTGGGCAGTGGGTGTTCTCAGCCCAAGAGCAGTCCTTGTTCTGGGCCGCACCTGCTCTGTGGTTCAAAGGTTCTCTGAGTCTGCTCCTTTGGAGGCATTTCAGAGCGGACGCTATCCCTGGGCTGCCGAAGCAAAGAGGCATAGCGGCCTTTCACACTGAAGGCATGGGCTTGTTTCCCATTCAGAGAGTGTATGTTGCCCCTCCCAGGCTGGAGGCGCGTTAGGTGACACCCTTTGGGCCGTGCCCCTGGAAAATGCAAGGGGCTGTACCCGATTTGGGCTGCCTGGTGAAACAACTAGCAGTCACCAGCACCCTGAGTACCTTTCCTGAAGTCTGAGTCCTAGCTAGGTAAACTCGGCCTTCGGAGGCGAGAGGGGAGCAAACATGTTCAACTTGTGGGGAAAGTCTTGGACCAATGACCAGTATGCTTGTGCTTGGGCGAGGCTTAGGCAGGAGCTTTCCAACACAGGGTTTTGACCTTACCATAAGCCGTCCCTTTGGGCTGAAGCAGGCGGCGGGTCTGTGTGTATCACAGTCTGGGAAGGAGGGCCTCAGGTGAGTCTGCCAACTGACTGCCCTCCATCATAGCCAGCTGAGAAAATATGGCAAGGCTGATGGAACCCACTTACAGCGAAATGTTTCTCTTCAGAAGAGGAGATGTTGCTACCAAACGTCAGCAGCTCCTCAGAGTGCTGTTCTGGTGTAGACTAGGGCAAGCTCCCACGGTCCGAAGATTATGAACGACGGCTCTTTTCCAGTTGCTTCATCCGAGAGAGAGCCAGAAGGGCTGATCTCAACAAATAGGGCTGCACACCGTGAGTGCTTCGGGCAGGGCAGTCCTGAGCCAGTGTGCCACCTAAGGAATGAAAGCAAAGTTTCCTAGCCGCAGGAAAGCAGACCGAGGCCTGCTGTTTTCTCTAGGCGATTGACGTGAGCTTGAGGGTGAGGCCTGTACTACATTGTGGAAAAGCTCGGGGTCACGGCTGTCTTCCTCCCTCTCTCGGGCCCATACCCTGGGCTCAGCCATGGGGGAATGCTGAGTGGGAGAGACTGCCTCTCTGCCGGACTCAGAAGGCTTCCTCCCTTTAGGGCAAGTCCGTTTGTGTCTTACTTCGTGGAGGAGGAATGAGGGCGCCCAGAGATATTCTGACATGAAATGCCTAACGACAGAGGATCTGGAGGAGCTGGTTTGTCAGTGGAAGGAGCCAAAAAGCCTGCATTCCTAAGGCCTCTCTGAGAACTGCCAGACACTCTGCCGTCATAGGCCTAAGAACTGGAAATTGTGACGGCAAGGCAACACTTGGAATCCTAGGATGCACTGGAAGTGCGGCTCTCAAACTGGATTGGAAGAAGCTTCCAAGCATAGTGTTCTTTCATGTACCAAAGAGAACCCAAGTGTCTGAGGCTGCTAGCGGTGTTGCTGGAGAGAACTGGCATCCCCGTGGGCCTGTCGGCTCATTTGCTCTTTCTGACCCTCGAAGGAAAGTCTTCCAAAAAGCCTTTGGGACCCGCTTAGAGAGAACAGCTGCGAAGCTGATGCACAGAACTTTGACATAGAGACGAGCCCTGGGTCCCAAGCAGCCACCTATCTCTGGAGAGTACGTACCCCACCCAGGGATTCAAGCAGGGAGTTTGCCTTGTACAACTTACGCAGGACACTGGGAGGAGATGGAGGGCCACTCTACCTGCGCTCACACTACGTGGCCCGGAGAAGTTATCACGCAGCAGAATTCAACACCCTCCCACTACACGTGTGTAGCCAAAAGAGGCGCTGGGCAGTGGGTGTTCTCAGCCCAAGAGCAGTCCTTGTTCTGGGCCGCACCTGCTCTGTGGTTCAAAGGTTCTCTGAGTCTGCTCCTTTGGAGGCATTTCAGAGCTGACGCTATCCCTGGGCTGCCGAAGCAAAGAGGCATAGCGGCCTTTCACACTGAAGGCATGGGCTTGTTTCCCATTCAGAGAGTGTATGTTGCCCCTCCCAGGCTGGAGGCGCGTTAGGTGACACCCTTTGGGCCGTGCCCCTGGAAAATGCAAGGGGCTGTACCCGATTTGGGCTGCCTGGTGAAACAACTAGCAGTCACCAGCACCCTGAGTACCTTTCCTGAAGTCTGAGTCCTAGCTAGGTAAACTCGGCCTTCGGAGGCGAGAGGGGAGCAAACATGTTCAACTTGTGGGGAAAGTCTTGGACCAATGACCAGTATGCTTGTGCTTGGGCGAGGCTTAGGCAGGAGCTTTCCAACACAGGGTTTTGACCTTACCATAAGCCGTCCCTTTGGGCTGAAGCAGGCGGCGGGTCTGTGTGTATCACAGTCTGGGAAGGAGGGCCTCAGGTGAGTCTGCCAACTGACTGCCCTCCATCATAGCCAGCTGAGAAAATATGGCAAGGCTGATGGAACCCACTTACAGCGAAATGTTTCTCTTCAGAAGAGGAGATGTTGCTACCAAACGTCAGCAGCTCCTCAGAGTGCTGTTCTGGTGTAGACTAGGGCAAGCTCCCACGGTCCGAAGATTATGAACGACGGCTCTTTTCCAGTTGCTTCATCCGAGAGAGAGCCAGAAGGGCTGATCTCAACAAATAGGGCTGCACACCGTGAGTGCTTCGGGCAGGGCAGTCCTGAGCCAGTGTGCCACCTAAGGAATGAAAGCAAAGTTTCCTAGCCGCAGGAAAGCAGACCGAGGCCTGCTGTTTTCTCTAGGCGATTGACGTGAGCTTGAGGGTGAGGCCTGTACTACATTGTGGAAAAGCTCGGGGTCACGGCTGTCTTCCTCCCTCTCTCGGGCCCATACCCTGGGCTCAGCCATGGGGGAATGCTGAGTGGGAGAGACTGCCTCTCTGCCGGACTCAGAAGGCTTCCTCCCTTTAGGGCAAGTCCGTTTGTGTCTTACTTCGTGGAGGAGGAATGAGGGCGCCCAGAGATATTCTGACATGAAATGCCTAACGACAGAGGATCTGGAGGAGCTGGTTTGTCAGTGGAAGGAGCCAAAAAGCCTGCATTCCTAAGGCCTCTCTGAGAACTGCCAGACACTCTGCCGTCATAGGCCTAAGAACTGGAAATTGTGACGGCAAGGCAACACTTGGAATCCTAGGATGCACTGGAAGTGCGGCTCTCAAACTGGATTGGAAGAAGCTTCCAAGCATAGTGTTCTTTCATGTACCAAAGAGAACCCAAGTGTCTGAGGCTGCTAGCGGTGTTGCTGGAGAGAACTGGCATCCCCGTGGGCCTGTCGGCTCATTTGCTCTTTCTGACCCTCGAAGGAAAGTCTTCCAAAAAGCCTTTGGGACCCGCTTAGAGAGAACAGCTGCGAAGCTGATGCACAGAACTTTGACATAGAGACGAGCCCTGGGTCCCAAGCAGCCACCTATCTCTGGAGAGTACGTACCCCACCCAGGGATTCAAGCAGGGAGTTTGCCTTGTACAACTTACGCAGGACACTGGGAGGAGATGGAGGGCCACTCTACCTGCGCTCACACTACGTGGCCCGGAGAAGTTATCACGCAGCAGAATTCAACACCCTCCCACTACACGTGTGTAGCCAAAAGAGGCGCTGGGCAGTGGGTGTTCTCAGCCCAAGAGCAGTCCTTGTTCTGGGCCGCACCTGCTCTGTGGTTCAAAGGTTCTCTGAGTCTGCTCCTTTGGAGGCATTTCAGAGCTGACGCTATCCCTGGGCTGCCGAAGCAAAGAGGCATAGCGGCCTTTCACACTGAAGGCATGGGCTTGTTTCCCATTCAGAGAGTGTATGTTGCCCCTCCCAGGCTGGAGGCGCATTAGGTGACACCATTTGCGCCGTGCCCCTGGAAAATGCAAGTGGCTGTACCCGATTTGGGCTGCCTGGTGAAACAACTTGCAGTCACCAGCACCCTGAGTACCTGTCCTGAAGTCTGAGTCCTAGCTAGGTAAACTCGGCCTTCGGAGGCGAGAGGGGAGCAAACATGTTCAACTTGTGGGGAAAGTCTTGGACCAATGACCAGTATGCTTGTGCTTGGGCGAGGCTTAGGCAGGAGCTTTCCAACACAGGGTTTTGACCTTACCATAAGCCGTCCCTTTGGGCTGAAGCAGGCGGCGGGTCTGTGTGTATCACAGTCTGGGAAGGAGGGCCTCAGGTGAGTCTGCCAACTGACTGCCCTCCATCATAGCCAGCTGAGAAAATATGGCAAGGCTGATGGAACCCACTTACAGCGAAATGTTTCTCTTCAGAAGAGGAGATGTTGCTACCAAACGTCAGCAGCTCCTCAGAGTGCTGTTCTGGTGTAGACTAGGGCAAGCTCCCACGGTCCGAAGATTATGAACGACGGCTCTTTTCCAGTTGCTTCATCCGAGAGAGAGCCAGAAGGGCTGATCTCAACAAATAGGGCTGCACACCGTGAGTGCTTCGGGCAGGGCAGTCCTGAGCCAGTGTGCCACCTAAGGAATGAAAGCAAAGTTTCCTAGCCGCAGGAAAGCAGACCGAGGCCTGCTGTTTTCTCTAGGCGATTGACGTGAGCTTGAGGGTGAGGCCTGTACTACATTGTGGAAAAGCTCGGGGTCACGGCTGTCTTCCTCCCTCTCTCGGGCCCATACCCTGGGCTCAGCCATGGGGGAATGCTGAGTGGGAGAGACTGCCTCTCTGCCGGACTCAGAAGGCTTCCTCCCTTTAGGGCAAGTCCGTTTGTGTCTTACTTCGTGGAGGAGGAATGAGGGCGCCCAGAGATATTCTGACATGAAATGCCTAACGACAGAGGATCTGGAGGAGCTGGTTTGTCAGTGAAAGGAGCCAAAAAGCCTGCATTCCTAAGGCCTCTCTGAGAACTGCCAGACACTCTGCCGTCATAGGCCTAAGAACTGGAAATTGTGACGGCAAGGCAACACTTGGAATCCTAGGATGCACTGGAAGTGCGGCTCTCAAACTGGATTGGAAGAAGCTTCCAAGCATAGTGTTCTTTCATGTACCAAAGAGAACCCAAGTGTCTGAGGCTGCTAGCGGTGTTGCTGGAGAGAACTGGCATCCCCGTGGGCCTGTCGGCTCATTTGCTCTTTCTGACCCTCGAAGGAAAGTCTTCCAAAAAGCCTTTGGGACCCGCTTAGAGAGAACAGCTGCGAAGCTGATGCACAGAACTTTGACATAGAGACTAGCCCTGGGTCCCAAGCAGCCACCTATCTCTGGAGAGTACGTACCCCACCCAGGGATTCAAGCAGGGAGTTTGCCTTGTACAACTTACGCAGGACACTGGGAGGAGATGGAGGGCCACTCTACCTGCGCTCACACTACGTGGCCCGGAGAAGTTATCACGCAGCAGAATTCAACACCCTCCCACTACACGTGTGTAGCCAAAAGAGGCGCTGGGCAGTGGGTGTTCTCAGCCCAAGAGCAGTCCTTGTTCTGGGCCGCACCTGCTCTGTGGTTCAAAGGTTCTCTGAGTCTGCTCCTTTGGAGGCATTTCAGAGCTGACGCTATCCCTGGGCTGCCGAAGCAAAGAGGCATAGCGGCCTTTCACACTGAAGGCATGGGCTTGTTTCCCATTCAGAGAGTGTATGTTGCCCCTCCCAGGCTGGAGGCGCATTAGGTGACACCATTTGCGCCGTGCCCCTGGAAAATGCAAGTGGCTGTACCCGATTTGGGCTGCCTGGTGAAACAACTTGCAGTCACCAGCACCCTGAGTACCCTTCCTGAAGTCTGAGTCCTAGCTAGGTAAACTCGGCCTTCGGAGGCGAGAGGGGAGCAAACATGTTCAACTTGTGGGGAAAGTCTTGGACCAATGACCAGTATGCTTGTGCTTGGGCGAGGCTTAGGCAGGAGCTTTCCAACACAGGGTTTTGACCTTACCATAAGCCGTCCCTTTGGGCTGAAGCAGGCGGCGGGTCTGTGTGTATCACAGTCTGGGAAGGAGGGCCTCAGGTGAGTCTGCCAACTGACTGCCCTCCATCATAGCCAGCTGAGAAAATATGGCAAGGCTGATGGAACCCACTTACAGCGAAATGTTTCTCTTCAGAAGAGGAGATGTTGCTACCAAACGTCAGCAGCTCCTCAGAGTGCTGTTCTGGTGTAGACTAGGGCAAGCTCCCACGGTCCGAAGATTATGAACGACGGCTCTTTTCCAGTTGCTTCATCCGAGAGAGAGCCAGAAGGGCTGATCTCAACAAATAGGGCTGCACACCGCGAGTGCTTCGGGCAGGGCAGTCCTGAGCCAGTGTGCCACCTAAGGAATGAAAGCAAAGTTTCCTAGCCGCAGGAAAGCAGACCGAGGCCTGCTGTTTTCTCTAGGCGATTGACGTGAGCTTGAGGGTGAGGCCTGTACTACATTGTGGAAAAGCTCAGGGTCACGGCTGTCTTTCTCCCTCTCTCGGGCCCATACCCTGGGCTCAGCCATGGGGGAATGCTGAGTGGGAGAGACTGCCTCTCTGCCGGACTCAGAAGGCTTCCTCCCTTTAGGGCAAGTCCGTTTGTGTCTTACTTCGTGGAGGAGGAATGAGGGCGCCCAGAGATATTCTGACATGAAATGCCTAACGACAGAGGATCTGGAGGAGCTGGTTTGTCAGTGGAAGGAGCCAAAAAGCCTGCATTCCTAAGGCCTCTCTGAGAACTGCCAGACACTCTGACGTCATAGGCCTAAGAACTGGAAATTGGGACGGCAAGGCAACACTTGGAATCCTAGGATGCACTGGAAGTGCGGCTCTCAAACTGGATTGGAAGAAGCTTCCAAGCATAGTGTTCTTTCATGTACCAAAGAGAACCCAAGTGTCTGAGGCTGCTAGCGGTGTTGCTGGAGAGAACTGGCATCCCCGTGGGCCTGTCGGCTCATTTGCTCTTTCTGACCCTCGAAGGAAAGTCTTCCAAAAAGCCTTTGGGACCCGCTTAGAGAGAACAGCTGCGAAGCTGATGCACAGAACTTTGACATAGAGACGAGCCCTGGGTCCCAAGCAGCCACCTATCTCTGGAGAGTACGTACCCCACCCAGGGATTCAAGCAGGGAGTTTGCCTTGTACAACTTACGCAGGACACTGGGAGGAGATGGAGGGCCACTCTACCTGCGCTCACACTACGTGGCCCGGAGAAGTTATCACGCAGCAGAATTCAACACCCTCCCACTACACGTGTGTAGCCAAAAGAGGCGCTGGGCAGTGGGTGTTCTCAGCCCAAGAGCAGTCCTTGTTCTGGGCCGCACCTGCTCTGTGGTTCAAAGGTTCTCTGAGTCTGCTCCTTTGGAGGCATTTCAGAGCTGACGCTATCCCTGGGCTGCCGAAGCAAAGAGGCATAGCGGCCTTTCACACTGAAGGCATGGGCTTGTTTCCCATTCAGAGAGTGTATGTTGCCCCTCCCAGGCTGGAGGCGCATTAGGTGACACCATTTGCGCCGTGCCCCTGGAAAATGCAAGTGGCTGTACCCGATTTGGGCTGCCTGGTGAAACAACTTGCAGTCACCAGCACCCTGAGTACCTTTCCTGAAGTCTGAGTCCTAGCTAGGTAAACTCGGCCTTCGGAGGCGAGAGGGGAGCAAACATGTTCAACTTGTGGGGAAAGTCTTGGACCAATGACCAGTATGCTTGTGCTTGGGCGAGGCTTAGGCAGGAGCTTTCCAACACAGGGTTTTGACCTTACCATAAGCCGTCCCTTTGGGCTAAGCAGGCGGCGAGTCTGTCTGTATCACAGTCTGGGAAGGAGGGCCTCAGGTGAGTCTGCCAACTGACTGCCCTCCATCATAGCCAGCTGAGAAAATATGGCAAGGCTGATGGAACCCACTTACAGCGAAATGTTTCTCTTCAGAAGAGGAGATGTTGCTACCAAACGTCAGCAGCTCCTCAGAGTGCTGTTCTGGTGTAGACTAGGGCAAGCTCCCACGGTCCGAAGATTATGAACGACGGCTCTTTTCCAGTTGCTTCATCCGAGAGAGAGCCAGAAGGGCTGATCTCAACAAATAGGGCTGCACACCGTGAGTGCTTCGGGCAGGGCAGTCCTGAGCCAGTGTGCCACCTAAGGAATGAAAGCAAAGTTTCCTAGCCGCAGGAAAGCAGACTGAGGCCTGCTGTTTTCTCTAGGCGATTGACGTGAGCTTGAGGGTGAGGCCTGTACTACATTGTGGAAAAGCTCGGGGTCACGGCTGTCTTTCTCCCTCTCTCGGGCCCATACCCTGGGCTCAGCCATGGGGGAATGCTGAGTGGGAGAGACTGCCTCTCTGCCGGACTCAGAAGGCTTCCTCCCTTTAGGGCAAGTCCGTTTGTGTCTTACTTCGTGGAGGAGGAATGAGGGCGCCCAGAGATATTCTGACATGAAATGCCTAACGACAGAGGATCTGGAGGAGCTGGTTTGTCAGTGGAAGGAGCCAAAAAGCCTGCATTCCTAAGGCCTCTCTGAGAACTGCCAGACACTCTGACGTCATAGGCCTAAGAACTGGAAATTGGGACGGCAAGGCAACACTTGGAATCCTAGGATGCACTGGAAGTGCGGCTCTCAAACTGGATTGGAAGAAGCTTCCAAGCATAGTGTTCTTTCATGTACCAAAGAGAACCCAAGTGTCTGAGGCTGCTAGCGGTGTTGCTGGAGAGAACTGGCATCCCCGTGGGCCTGTCGGCTCATTTGCTCTTTCTGACCCTCGAAGGAAAGTCTTCCAAAAAGCCTTTGGGACCCGCTTAGAGAGAACAGCTGCGAAGCTGATGCACAGAACTTTGACATAGAGACGAGCCCTGGGTCCCAAGCAGCCACCTATCTCTGGAGAGTACGTACCCCACCCAGGGATTCAAGCAGGGAGTTGGCCTTGTACAACTTACGCAGGACACTGGGAGGAGATGGAGGGCCACTCTACCTGCGCTCACACTACGTGGCCCGGAGAAGTTATCACGCAGCAGAATTCAACACCCTCCCACTACACGTGTGTAGCCAAAAGAGGCGCTGGGCAGTGGGTGTTCTCAGCCCAAGAGCAGTCCTTGTTCTGGGCCGCACCTGCTCTGTGGTTCAAAGGTTCTCTGAGTCTGCTCCTTTGGAGGCATTTCAGAGCTGACGCTATCCCTGGGCTGCCGAAGCAAAGAGGCATAGCGGCCTTTCACACTGAAGGCATGGGCTTGTTTCCCATTCAGAGAGTGTATGTTGCCCCTCCCAGGCTGGAGGCGCATTAGGTGACACCATTTGCGCCGTGCCCCTGGAAAATGCAAGTGGCTGTACCCGATTTGGGCTGCCTGGTGAAACAACTTGCAGTCACCAGCACCCTGAGTACCTTTCCTGAAGTCTGAGTCCTAGCTAGGTAAACTCGGCCTTCGGAGGCGAGAGGGGAGCAAACATGTTCAACTTGTGGGGAAAGTCTTGGACCAATGACCAGTATGCTTGTGCTTGGGCGAGGCTTAGGCAGGAGCTTTCCAACACAGGGTTTTGACCTTACCATAAGCCGTCCCTTTGGGCTGAAGCAGGCGGCGGGTCTGTGTGTATCACAGTCTGGGAAGGAGGGCCTCAGGTGAGTCTGCCAACTGACTGCCCTCCATCATAGCCAGCTGAGAAAATATGGCAAGGCTGATGGAACCCACTTACAGCGAAATGTTTCTCTTCAGAAGAGGAGATGTTGCTACCAAACGTCAGCAGCTCCTCAGAGTGCTGTTCTGGTGTAGACTAGGGCAAGCTCCCACGGTCCGAAGATTATGAACGACGGCTCTTTTCCAGTTGCTTCATCCGAGAGAGAGCCAGAAGGGCTGATCTCAACAAATAGGGCTGCACACCGTGAGTGCTTCGGGCAGGGCAGTCCTGAGCCAGTGTGCCACCTAAGGAATGAAAGCAAAGTTTCCTAGCCGCAGGAAAGCAGACCGAGGCCTGCTGTTTTCTCTAGGCGATTGACGTGAGCTTGAGGGTGAGGCCTGTACTACATTGTGGAAAAGCTCGGGGTCACGGCTGTCTTTCTCCCTCTCTCGGGCCCATACCCTGGGCTCAGCCATGGGGGAATGCTGAGTGGGAGAGACTGCCTCTCTGCCGGACTCAGAAGGCTTCCTCCCTTTAGGGCAAGTCCGTTTGTGTCTTACTTCGTGGAGGAGGAATGAGGGCGCCCAGAGATATTCTGACATGAAATGCCTAACGACAGAGGATCTGGAGGAGCTGGTTTGTCAGTGGAAGGAGCCAAAAAGCCTGCATTCCTAAGGCCTCTCTGAGAACTGCCAGACACTCTGCCGTCATAGGCCTAAGAACTGGAAATTGGGACGGCAAGGCAACACTTGGAATCCTAGGATGCACTGGAAGTGCGGCTCTCAAACTGGATTGGAAGAAGCTTCCAAGCATAGTGTTCTTTCATGTACCAAAGAGAACCCAAGTGTCTGAGGCTGCTAGCGGTGTTGCTGGAGAGAACTGGCATCCCCGTGGGCCTGTCGGCTCATTTGCTCTTTCTGACCCTCGAAGGAAAGTCTTCCAAAAAGCCTTTGGGACCCGCTTAGAGAGAACAGCTGCGAAGCTGATGCACAGAACTTTGACATAGAGACGAGCCCTGGGTCCCAAGCAGCCACCTATCTCTGGAGAGTACGTACCCCACCCAGGGATTCAAGCAGGGAGTTTGCCTTGTACAACTTACGCAGGACACTGGGAGGAGATGGAGGGCCACTCTACCTGCGCTCACACTACGTGGCCCGGAGAAGTTATCACGCAGCAGAATTCAACACCCTCCCACTACACGTGTGTAGCCAAAAGAGGCGCTGGGCAGTGGGTGTTCTCAGCCCAAGAGCAGTCCTTGTTCTGGGCCGCACCTGCTCTGTGGTTCAAAGGTTCTCTGAGTCTGCTCCTTTGGAGGCATTTCAGAGCTGACGCTATCCCTGGGCTGCCGAAGCAAAGAGGCATAGCGGCCTTTCACACTGAAGGCATGGGCTTGTTTCCCATTCAGAGAGTGTATGTTGCCCCTCCCAGGCTGGAGGCGCATTAGGTGACACCATTTGCGCCGTGCCCCTGGAAAATGCAAGTGGCTGTACCCGATTTGGGCTGCCTGGTGAAACAACTTGCAGTCACCAGCACCCTGAGTACCTTTCCTGAAGTCTGAGTCCTAGCTAGGTAAACTCGGCCTTCGGAGGCGAGAGGGGAGCAAACATGTTCAACTTGTGGGGAAAGTCTTGGACCAATGACCAGTATGCTTGTGCTTGGGCGAGGCTTAGGCAGGAGCTTTCCAACACAGGGTTTTGACCTTACCATAAGCCGTCCCTTTGGGCTGAAGCAGGCGGCGGGTCTGTCTGTATCACAGTCTGGGAAGGAGGGCCTCAGGTGAGTCTGCCAACTGACTGCCCTCCATCATAGCCAGCTGAGAAAATATGGCAAGGCTGATGGAACCCACTTACAGCGAAATGTTTCTCTTCAGAAGAGGAGATGTTGCTACCAAACGTCAGCAGCTCCTCAGAGTGCTGTTCTGGTGTAGACTAGGGAAAGCTCCCACAGTCCGAAGATTATGAACGGCTCTTTTCCAGTTGCTTCATCCGAGAGAGAGCCAGAAGGGCTGATCTCAACAAATAGGGCTGCACACCGCGAGTGCTTCGGGCAGGGCAGTCCTGAGCCAGTGTGCCACCTAAGGAATGAAAGCAAAGTTTCCTAGCCGCAGGAAAGCAGACCGAGGCCTGCTGTTTTCTCTAGGCGATTGACGTGAGCTTGAGGGTGAGGCCTGTACTACATTGTGGAAAAGCTCGGGGTCACGGCTGTCTTCCTCCCTCTCTCGGGCCCATACCCTGGGCTCAGCCATGGGGGAATGCTGAGTGGGAGAGACTGCCTCTCTGCCGGACTCAGAAGGCTTCCTCCCTTTAGGGCAAGTCCGTTTGTGTCTTACTTCGTGGAGGAGGAATGAGGGCGCCCAGAGATATTCTGACATGAAATGCCTAACGACAGAGGATCTGGAGGAGCTGGTTTGTCAGTGGAAGGAGCCAAAAAGCCTGCATTCCTAAGGCCTCTCTGAGAACTGCCAGACACTCTGCCGTCATAGGCCTAAGAACTGGAAATTGGGACGGCAAGGCAACACTTGGAATCCTAGGATGCACTGGAAGTGCGGCTCTCAAACTGGATTGGAAGAAGCTTCCAAGCATAGTGTTCTTTCATGTACCAAAGAGAACCCAAGTGTCTGAGGCTGCTAGCGGTGTTGCTGGAGAGAACTGGCATCCCCGTGGGCCTGTCGGCTCATTTGCTCTTTCTGACCCTCGAAGGAAAGTCTTCCAAAAAGCCTTTGGGACCCGCTTAGAGAGAACAGCTGCGAAGCTGATGCACAGAACTTTGACATAGAGACGAGCCCTGGGTCCCAAGCAGCCACCTATCTCTGGAGAGTACGTACCCCACCCAGGGATTCAAGCAGGGAGTTTGCCTTGTACAACTTACGCAGGACACTGGGAGGAGATGGAGGGCCACTCTACCTGCGCTCACACTACGTGGCCCGGAGAAGTTATCACGCAGCAGAATTCAACACCCTCCCACTACACGTGTGTAGCCAAAAGAGGCGCTGGGCAGTGGGTGTTCTCAGCCCAAGAGCAGTCCTTGTTCTGGGCCGCACCTGCTCTGTGGTTCAAAGGTTCTCTGAGTCTGCTCCTTTGGAGGCATTTCAGAGCTGACGCTATCCCTGGGCTGCCGAAGCAAAGAGGCATAGCGGCCTTTCACACTGAAGGCATGGGCTTGTTTCCCATTCAGAGAGTGTATGTTGCCCCTCCCAGGCTGGAGGCGCGTTAGGTGACACCCTTTGGGCTGTGCCCCTGGAAAATGCAAGTGGCTGTACCCGATTTGGGCTGCCTGGTGAAACAACTAGCAGTCACCAGCACCCTGAGTACCTTTCCTGAAGTCTGAGTCCTAGCTAGGTAAACTCGGCCTTCGGAGGCGAGAGGGGAGCAAACATGTTCAACTTGTGGGGAAAGTCTTGGACCAATGACCAGTATGCTTGTGCTTGGGCGAGGCTTAGGCAGGAGCTTTCCAACACAGGGTTTTGACCTTACCATAAGCCGTCCCTTTGAGCTGAAGCAGGCGGCGGGTCTGTGTGTATCACAGTCTGGGAAGGAGGGCCTCAGGTGAGTCTGCCAACTGACTGCCCTCCATCATAGCCAGCTGAGAAAATATGGCAAGGCTGATGGAACCCACTTACAGCGAAATGTTTCTCTTCAGAAGAGGAGATGTTGCTACCAAACGTCAGCAGCTCCTCAGAGTGCTGTTCTGGTGTAGACTAGGGCAAGCTCCCACGGTCCGAAGATTATGAACGTCGGCTCTTTTCCAGTTGCTTCATCCGAGAGAGAGCCAGAAGGGCTGATCTCAACAAATAGGGCTGCACACCGTGAGTGCTTCGGGCAGGGCAGTCCTGAGCCAGTGTGCCACCTAAGGAATGAAAGCAAAGTTTCCTAGCCGCAGGAAAGCAGACCGAGGCCTGCTGTTTTCTCTAGGCGATTGACGTGAGCTTGAGGGTGAGGCCTGTACTACATTGTGGAAAAGCTCGGGGTCACGGCTGTCTTCCTCCCTCTCTCGGGCCCATACCCTGGGCTCAGCCATGGGGGAATGCTGAGTGGGAGAGACTGCCTCTCTGCCGGACTCAGAAGGCTTCCTCCCTTTAGGGCAAGTCCGTTTGTGTCTTACTTCGTGGAGGAGGAATGAGGGCGCCCAGAGATATTCTGACATGAAATGCCTAACGACAGAGGATCTGGAGGAGCTGGTTTGTCAGTGGAAGGAGCCAAAAAGCCTGCATTCCTAAGGCCTCTCTGAGAACTGCCAGACACTCTGCCGTCATAGGCCTAAGAACTGGAAATTGTGACGGCAAGGCAACACTTGGAATCCTAGGATGCACTGGAAGTGCGGCTCTCAAACTGGATTGGAAGAAGCTTCCAAGCATAGTGTTCTTTCATGTACCAAAGAGAACCCAAGTGTCTGAGGCTGCTAGCGGTGTTGCTGGAGAGAACTGGCATCCCCGTGGGCCTGTCGGCTCATTTGCTCTTTCTGACCCTCGAAGGAAAGTCTTCCAAAAAGCCTTTGGGACCCGCTTAGAGAGAACAGCTGCGAAGCTGATGCACAGAACTTTGACATAGAGACTAGCCCTGGGTCCCAAGCAGCCACCTATCTCTGGAGAGTACGTACCCCACCCAGGGATTCAAGCAGGGAGTTGGCCTTGTACAACTTACGCAGGACACTGGGAGGAGATGGAGGGCCACTCTACCTGCGCTCACACTACGTGGCCCGGAGAAGTTATCACGCAGCAGAATTCAACACCCTCCCACTACACGTGTGTAGCCAAAAGAGGCGCTGGGCAGTGGGTGTTCTCAGCCCAAGAGCAGTCCTTGTTCTGGGCCGCACCTGCTCTGTGGTTCAAAGGTTCTCTGAGTCTGCTCCTTTGGAGGCATTTCAGAGCTGACGCTATCCCTGGGCTGCCGAAGCAAAGAGGCATAGCGGCCTTTCACACTGAAGGCATGGGCTTGTTTCCCATTCAGAGAGTGTATGTTGCCCCTCCCAGGCTGGAGGCGCGTTAGGTGACACCCTTTGGGCCGTGCCCCTGGAAAATGCAAGTGGCTGTACCCGATTTGGGCTGCCTGGTGAAACCACTAGCAGTCACCAGCACCCTGAGTACCTTTCCTGAAGTCTGAGTCCTAGCTAGGTAAACTCGGCCTTCGGAGGCGAGAGGGGAGCAAACATGTTCAACTTGTGGGGAAAGTCTTGGACCAATGACCAGTATGCTTGTGCTTGGGCGAGGCTTAGGCAGGAGCTTTCCAACACAGGGTTTTGACCTTACCATAAGCCGTCCCTTTGGGCTGAAGCAGGCGGCGGGTCTGTGTGTATCACAGTCTGGGAAGGAGGGCCTCAGGTGAGTCTGCCAACTGACTGCCCTCCATCATAGCCAGCTGAGAAAATATGGCAAGGCTGATGGAACCCACTTACAGCGAAATGTTTCTCTTCAGAAGAGGAGATGTTGCTACCAAACGTCAGCAGCTCCTCAGAGTGCTGTTCTGTTGTAGACTAGGGCAAGCTCCCACGGTCCGAAGATTATGAGCGACGGCTCTTTTCCAGTTGCTTCCTCCGAGAGAGAGCCAGAAGGGCTGATCTCAACAAATAGGGCTGCACACCGTGAGTGCTTCGGGCAGGGCAGTCCTGAGCCAGTGTGCCACCTAAGGAATGAAAGCAAAGTTTCCTAGCCGCAGGAAAGCAGACCGAGGCCTGCTGTTTTCTCTAGGCGATTGACGTGAGCTTGAGGGTGAGGCCTGTACTACATTGTGGAAAAGCTCGGGGTCACGGCTGTCTTCCTCCCTCTCTCGGGCCCATACCCTGGGCTCAGCCATGGGGGAATGCTGAGTGGGAGAGACTGCCTCTCTGCCGGACTCAGAAGGCTTCCTCCCTTTAGGGCAAGTCCGTTTGTGTCTTACTTCGTGGAGGAGGAATGAGGGCGCCCAGAGATATTCTGACATGAAATGCCTAACGACAGAGGATCTGGAGGAGCTGGTTTGTCAGTGGAAGGAGCCAAAAAGCCTGCATTCCTAAGGCCTCTCTGAGAACTGCCAGACACTCTGCCGTCATAGGCCTAAGAACTGGAAATTGTGACGGCAAGGCAACACTTGGAATCCTAGGATGCACTGGAAGTGCGGCTCTCAAACTGGATTGGAAGAAGCTTCCAAGCATAGTGTTCTTTCATGTACCAAAGAGAACCCAAGTGTCTGAGGCTGCTAGCGGTGTTGCTGGAGAGAACTGGCATCCCCGTGGGCCTGTCGGCTCATTTGCTCTTTCTGACCCTCGAAGGAAAGTCTTCCAAAAAGCCTTTGGGACCCGCTTAGAGAGAACAGCTGCGAAGCTGATGCACAGAACTTTGACATAGAGACTAGCCCTGGGTCCCAAGCAGCCACCTATCTCTGGAGAGTACGTACCCCACCCAGGGATTCAAGCAGGGAGTTGGCCTTGTACAACTTACGCAGGACACTGGGAGGAGATGGAGGGCCACTCTACCTGCGCTCACACTACGTGGCCCGGAGAAGTTATCACGCAGCAGAATTCAACACCCTCCCACTACACGTGTGTAGCCAAAAGAGGCGCTGGGCAGTGGGTGTTCTCAGCCCAAGAGCAGTCCTTGTTCTGGGCCGCACCTGCTCTGTGGTTCAAAGGTTCTCTGAGTCTGCTCCTTTGGAGGCATTTCAGAGCTGACGCTATCCCTGGGCTGCCGAAGCAAAGAGGCATAGCGGCCTTTCACACTGAAGGCATGGGCTTGTTTCCCATTCAGAGAGTGTATGTTGCCCCTCCCAGGCTGGAGGCGCGTTAGGTGACACCCTTTGGGCCGTGCCCCTGGAAAATGCAAGTGGCTGTACCCGATTTGGGCTGCCTGGTGAAACCACTAGCAGTCACCAGCACCCTGAGTACCTTTCCTGAAGTCTGAGTCCTAGCTAGGTAAACTCGGCCTTCGGAGGCGAGAGGGGAGCAAACATGTTCAACTTGTGGGGAAAGTCTTGGACCAATGACCAGTATGCTTGTGCTTGGGCGAGGCTTAGGCAGGAGCTTTCCAACACAGGGTTTTGACCTTACCATAAGCCGTCCCTTTGGGCTGAAGCAGGCGGCGGGTCTGTGTGTATCACAGTCTGGGAAGGAGGGCCTCAGGTGAGTCTGCCAACTGACTGCCCTCCATCATAGCCAGCTGAGAAAATATGGCAAGGCTGATGGAACCCACTTACAGCGAAATGTTTCTCTTCAGAAGAGGAGATGTTGCTACCAAACGTCAGCAGCTCCTCAGAGTGCTGTTCTGTTGT
Organism: Balaenoptera borealis; assembly: GCF_965194805.1. Classification (NCBI taxonomy): domain Eukaryota; kingdom Metazoa; phylum Chordata; class Mammalia; order Artiodactyla; family Balaenopteridae; genus Balaenoptera; species Balaenoptera borealis. The sequence goes on along the minus strand of NW_028122511.1, from coordinate 65,168 downwards.
AGACTAGGGCAAGCTCCCACGGTCCGAAGATTATGAGCGACGGCTCTTTTCCAGTTGCTTCATCCGAGAGAGAGCCAGAAGGGCTGATCTCAACAAATAGGGCTGCACACCGTGAGTGCTTCGGGCAGGGCAGTCCTGAGCCAGTGTGCCACCTAAGGAATGAAAGCAAAGTTTCCTAGCCGCAGGAAAGCAGACCGAGGCCTGCTGTTTTCTCTAGGCGATTGACGTGAGCTTGAGGGTGAGGCCTGTACTACATTGTGGAAAAGCTCGGGGTCACGGCTGTCTTCCTCCCTCTCTCGGGCCCATACCCTGGGCTCAGCCATGGGGGAATGCTGAGTGGGAGAGACTGCCTCTCTGCCGGACTCAGAAGGCTTCCTCCCTTTAGGGCAAGTCCGTTTGTGTCTTACTTCGTGGAGGAGGAATGAGGGCGCCCAGAGATATTCTGACATGAAATGCCTAACGACAGAGGATCTGGAGGAGCTGGTTTGTCAGTGGAAGGAGCCAAAAAGCCTGCATTCCTAAGGCCTCTCTGAGAACTGCCAGACACTCTGCCGTCATAGGCCTAAGAACTGGAAATTGTGACGGCAAGGCAACACTTGGAATCCTAGGATGCACTGGAAGTGCGGCTCTCAAACTGGATTGGAAGAAGCTTCCAAGCATAGTGTTCTTTCATGTACCAAAGAGAACCCAAGTGTCTGAGGCTGCTAGCGGTGTTGCTGGAGAGAACTGGCATCCCCGTGGGCCTGTCGGCTCATTTGCTCTTTCTGACCCTCGAAGGAAAGTCTTCCAAAAAGCCTTTGGGACCCGCTTAGAGAGAACAGCTGCGAAGCTGATGCACAGAACTTTGACATAGAGACTAGCCCTGGGTCCCAAGCAGCCACCTATCTCTGGAGAGTACGTACCCCACCCAGGGATTCAAGCAGGGAGTTTGCCTTGTACAACTTACGCAGGACACTGGGAGGAGATGGAGGGCCACTCTACCTGCGCTCACACTACGTGGCCCGGAGAAGTTATCACGCAGCAGAATTCAACACCCTCCCACTACACGTGTGTAGCCAAAAGAGGCGCTGGGCAGTGGGTGTTCTCAGCCCAAGAGCAGTCCTTGTTCTGGGCCGCACCTGCTCTGTGGTTCAAAGGTTCTCTGAGTCTGCTCCTTTGGAGGCATTTCAGAGCTGACGCTATCCCTGGGCTGCCGAAGCAAAGAGGCATAGCGGCCTTTCACACTGAAGGCATGGGCTTGTTTCCCATTCAGAGAGTGTATGTTGCCCCTCCCAGGCTGGAGGCGCGTTAGGTGACACCCTTTGGGCCGTGCCCCTGGAAAATGCAAGTGGCTGTACCCGATTTGGGCTGCCTGGTGAAACAACTTGCAGTCACCAGCACCCTGAGTACCTTTCCTGAAGTCTGAGTCCTAGCTAGGTAAACTCGGCCTTCGGAGGCGAGAGGGGAGCAAACATGTTCAACTTGTGGGGAAAGTCTTGGACCAATGACCAGTATGCTTGTGCTTGGGCGAGGCTTAGGCAGGAGCTTTCCAACACAGGGTTTTGACCTTACCATAAGCCGTCCCTTTGGGCTGAAGCAGGCGGCGGGTCTGTGTGTATCACAGTCTGGGAAGGAGGGCCTCAGGTGAGTCTGCCAACTGACTGCCCTCCATCATAGCCAGCTGAGAAAATATGGCAAGGCTGATGGAACCCACTTACAGCGAAATGTTTCTCCAGAAGAGGAGATGTTGCTACCAAACGTCAGCAGCTCCTCAGAGTGCTGTTCTGGTGTAGACTAGGGCAAGCTCCCACGGTCCGAAGATTATGAACGACGGCTCTTTTCCAGTTGCTTCATCCGAGAGAGAGCCAGAAGGGCTGATCTCAACAAATAGGGCTGCACACCGCGAGTGCTTCGGGCAGGGCAGTCCTGAGCCAGTGTGCCACCTAAGGAATGAAAGCAAAGTTTCCTAGCCGCAGGAAAGCAGACCGAGGCCTGCTGTTTTCTCTAGGCGATTGACGTGAGCTTGAGGGTGAGGCCTGTACTACATTGTGGAAAAGCTCGGGGTCACGGCTGTCTTCCTCCCTCTCTCGGGCCCATACCCTGGGCTCAGCCATGGGGGAATGCTGAGTGGGAGAGACTGCCTCTCTGCCGGACTCAGAAGGCTTCCTCCCTTTAGGGCAAGTCCGTTTGTGTCTTACTTCGTGGAGGAGGAATGAGGGCGCCCAGAGATATTCTGACATGAAATGCCTAACGACAGAGGATCTGGAGGAGCTGGTTTGTCAGTGGAAGGAGCCAAAAAGCCTGCATTCCTAAGGCCTCTCTGAGAACTGCCAGACACTCTGCCGTCATAGGCCTAAGAACTGGAAATTGTGACGGCAAGGCAACACTTGGAATCCTAGGATGCACTGGAAGTGCGGCTCTCAAACTGGATTGGAAGAAGCTTCCAAGCATAGTGTTCTTTCATGTACCAAAGAGAACCCAAGTGTCTGAGGCTGCTAGCGGTGTTGCTGGAGAGAACTGGCATCCCCGTGGGCCTGTCGGCTCATTTGCTCTTTCTGACCCTCGAAGGAAAGTCTTCCAAAAAGCCTTTGGGACCCGCTTAGAGAGAACAGCTGCGAAGCTGATGCACAGAACTTTGACATAGAGACTAGCCCTGGGTCCCAAGCAGCCACCTCTCTCTGGAGAGTACGTACCCCACCCAGGGATTCAAGCAGGGAGTTGGCCTTGTACAACTTACGCAGGACACTGGGAGGAGATGGAGGGCCACTCTACCTGCGCTCACACTACGTGGCCCGGAGAAGTTATCACGCAGCAGAATTCAACACCCTCCCACTACACGTGTGTAGCCAAAAGAGGCGCTGGGCAGTGGGTGTTCTCAGCCCAAGAGCAGTCCTTGTTCTGGGCCGCACCTGCTCTGTGGTTCAAAGGTTCTCTGAGTCTGCTCCTTTGGAGGCATTTCAGAGCTGACGCTATCCCTGGGCTGCCGAAGCAAAGAGGCATAGCGGCCTTTCACACTGAAGGCATGGGCTTGTTTCCCATTCAGAGAGTGTATGTTGCCCCTCCCAGGCTGGAGGCGCGTTAGGTGACACCCTTTGGGCCGTGCCCCTGGAAAATGCAAGTGGCTGTACCCGATTTGGGCTGCCTGGTGAAACCACTAGCAGTCACCAGCACCCTGAGTACCTTTCCTGAAGTCTGAGTCCTAGCTAGGTAAACTCGGCCTTCGGAGGCGAGAGGGGAGCAAACATGTTCAACTTGTGGGGAAAGTCTTGGACCAATGACCAGTATGCTTGTGCTTGGGCGAGGCTTAGGCAGGAGCTTTCCAACACAGGGTTTTGACCTTACCATAAGCCGTCCCTTTGGGCTGAAGCAGGCGGCGGGTCTGTGTGTATCACAGTCTGGGAAGGAGGGCCTCAGGTGAGTCTGCCAACTGACTGCCCTCCATCATAGCCAGCTGAGAAAATATGGCAAGGCTGATGGAACCCACTTACAGCGAAATGTTTCTCTTCAGAAGAGGAGATGTTGCTACCAAACGTCAGCAGCTCCTCAGAGTGCTGTTCTGTTGTAGACTAGGGCAAGCTCCCACGGTCCGAAGATTATGAGCGACGGCTCTTTTCCAGTTGCTTCATCCGAGAGAGAGCCAGAAGGGCTGATCTCAACAAATAGGGCTGCACACCGTGAGTGCTTCGGGCAGGGCAGTCCTGAGCCAGTGTGCCACCTAAGGAATGAAAGCAAAGTTTCCTAGCCGCAGGAAAGCAGACCGAGGCCTGCTGTTTTCTCTAGGCGATTGACGTGAGCTTGAGGGTGAGGCCTGTACTACATTGTGGAAAAGCTCGGGGTCACGGCTGTCTTCCTCCCTCTCTCGGGCCCATACCCTGGGCTCAGCCATGGGGGAATGCTGAGTGGGAGAGACTGCCTCTCTGCCGGACTCAGAAGGCTTCCTCCCTTTAGGGCAAGTCCGTTTGTGTCTTACTTCGTGGAGGAGGAATGAGGGCGCCCAGAGATATTCTGACATGAAATGCCTAACGACAGAGGATCTGGAGGAGCTGGTTTGTCAGTGGAAGGAGCCAAAAAGCCTGCATTCCTAAGGCCTCTCTGAGAACTGCCAGACACTCTGCCGTCATAGGCCTAAGAACTGGAAATTGTGACGGCAAGGCAACACTTGGAATCCTAGGATGCACTGGAAGTGCGGCTCTCAAACTGGATTGGAAGAAGCTTCCAAGCATAGTGTTCTTTCATGTACCAAAGAGAACCCAAGTGTCTGAGGCTGCTAGCGGTGTTGCTGGAGAGAACTGGCATCCCCGTGGGCCTGTCGGCTCATTTGCTCTTTCTGACCCTCGAAGGAAAGTCTTCCAAAAAGCCTTTGGGACCCGCTTAGAGAGAACAGCTGCGAAGCTGATGCACAGAACTTTGACATAGAGACTAGCCCTGGGTCCCAAGCAGCCACCTATCTCTGGAGAGTACGTACCCCACCCAGGGATTCAAGCAGGGAGTTTGCCTTGTACAACTTACGCAGGACACTGGGAGGAGATGGAGGGCCACTCTACCTGCGCTCACACTACGTGGCCCGGAGAAGTTATCACGCAGCAGAATTCAACACCCTCCCACTACACGTGTGTAGCCAAAAGAGGCGCTGGGCAGTGGGTGTTCTCAGCCCAAGAGCAGTCCTTGTTCTGGGCCGCACCTGCTCTGTGGTTCAAAGGTTCTCTGAGTCTGCTCCTTTGGAGGCATTTCAGAGCTGACGCTATCCCTGGGCTGCCGAAGCAAAGAGGCATAGCGGCCTTTCACACTGAAGGCATGGGCTTGTTTCCCATTCAGAGAGTGTATGTTGCCCCTCCCAGGCTGGAGGCGCGTTAGGTGACACCCTTTGGGCCGTGCCCCTGGAAAATGCAAGTGGCTGTACCCGATTTGGGCTGCCTGGTGAAACAACTTGCAGTCACCAGCACCCTGAGTACCTTTCCTGAAGTCTGAGTCCTAGCTAGGTAAACTCGGCCTTCGGAGGCGAGAGGGGAGCAAACATGTTCAACTTGTGGGGAAAGTCTTGGACCAATGACCAGTATGCTTGTGCTTGGGCGAGGCTTAGGCAGGAGCTTTCCAACACAGGGTTTTGACCTTACCATAAGCCGTCCCTTTGGGCTGAAGCAGGCGGCGGGTCTGTGTGTATCACAGTCTGGGAAGGAGGGCCTCAGGTGAGTCTGCCAACTGACTGCCCTCCATCATAGCCAGCTGAGAAAATATGGCAAGGCTGATGGAACCCACTTACAGCGAAATGTTTCTCTTCAGAAGAGGAGATGTTGCTACCAAACGTCAGCAGCTCCTCAGAGTGCTGTTCTGGTGTAGACTAGGGCAAGCTCCCACGGTCCGAAGATTATGAACGACGGCTCTTTTCCAGTTGCTTCATCCGAGAGAGAGCCAGAAGGGCTGATCTCAACAAATAGGGCTGCACACCGCGAGTGCTTCGGGCAGGGCAGTCCTGAGCCAGTGTGCCACCTAAGGAATGAAAGCAAAGTTTCCTAGCCGCAGGAAAGCAGACCGAGGCCTGCTGTTTTCTCTAGGCGATTGACGTGAGCTTGAGGGTGAGGCCTGTACTACATTGTGGAAAAGCTCGGGGTCACGGCTGTCTTCCTCCCTCTCTCGGGCCCATACCCTGGGCTCAGCCATGGGGGAATGCTGAGTGGGAGAGACTGCCTCTCTGCCGGACTCAGAAGGCTTCCTCCCTTTAGGGCAAGTCCGTTTGTGTCTTACTTCGTGGAGGAGGAATGAGGGCGCCCAGAGATATTCTGACATGAAATGCCTAACGACAGAGGATCTGGAGGAGCTGGTTTGTCAGTGGAAGGAGCCAAAAAGCCTGCATTCCTAAGGCCTCTCTGAGAACTGCCAGACACTCTGCCGTCATAGGCCTAAGAACTGGAAATTGTGACGGCAAGGCAACACTTGGAATCCTAGGATGCACTGGAAGTGCGGCTCTCAAACTGGATTGGAAGAAGCTTCCAAGCATAGTGTTCTTTCATGTACCAAAGAGAACCCAAGTGTCTGAGGCTGCTAGCGGTGTTGCTGGAGAGAACTGGCATCCCCGTGGGCCTGTCGGCTCATTTGCTCTTTCTGACCCTCGAAGGAAAGTCTTCCAAAAAGCCTTTGGGACCCGCTTAGAGAGAACAGCTGCGAAGCTGATGCACAGAACTTTGACATAGAGACGAGCCCTGGGTCCCAAGCAGCCACCTATCTCTGGAGAGTACGTACCCCACCCAGGGATTCAAGCAGGGAGTTGGCCTTGTACAACTTACGCAGGACACTGGGAGGAGATGGAGGGCCACTCTACCTGCGCTCACACTACGTGGCCCGGAGAAGTTATCACGCAGCAGAATTCAACACCCTCCCACTACACGTGTGTAGCCAAAAGAGGCGCTGGGCAGTGGGTGTTCTCAGCCCAAGAGCAGTCCTTGTTCTGGGCCGCACCTGCTCTGTGGTTCAAAGGTTCTCTGAGTCTGCTCCTTTGGAGGCATTTCAGAGCGGACGCTATCCCTGGGCTGCCGAAGCAAAGAGGCATAGCGGCCTTTCACACTGAAGGCATGGGCTTGTTTCCCATTCAGAGAGTGTATGTTGCCCCTCCCAGGCTGGAGGCGCGTTAGGTGACACCCTTTGGGCCGTGCCCCTGGAAAATGCAAGGGGCTGTACCCGATTTGGGCTGCCTGGTGAAACAACTAGCAGTCACCAGCACCCTGAGTACCTTTCCTGAAGTCTGAGTCCTAGCTAGGTAAACTCGGCCTTCGGAGGCGAGAGGGGAGCAAACATGTTCAACTTGTGGGGAAAGTCTTGGACCAATGACCAGTATGCTTGTGCTTGGGCGAGGCTTAGGCAGGAGCTTTCCAACACAGGGTTTTGACCTTACCATAAGCCGTCCCTTTGGGCTGAAGCAGGCGGCGGGTCTGTGTGTATCACAGTCTGGGAAGGAGGGCCTCAGGTGAGTCTGCCAACTGACTGCCCTCCATCATAGCCAGCTGAGAAAATATGGCAAGGCTGATGGAACCCACTTACAGCGAAATGTTTCTCTTCAGAAGAGGAGATGTTGCTACCAAACGTCAGCAGCTCCTCAGAGTGCTGTTCTGGTGTAGACTAGGGCAAGCTCCCACGGTCCGAAGATTATGAACGACGGCTCTTTTCCAGTTGCTTCATCCGAGAGAGAGCCAGAAGGGCTGATCTCAACAAATAGGCTGCACACCGTGAGTGCTTCGGGCAGGGCAGTCCTGAGCCAGTGTGCCACCTAAGGAATGAAAGCAAAGTTTCCTAGCCGCAGGAAAGCAGACCGAGGCCTGCTGTTTTCTCTAGGCGATTGACGTGAGCTTGAGGGTGAGGCCTGTACTACATTGTGGAAAAGCTCGGGGTCACGGCTGTCTTCCTCCCTCTCTCGGGCCCATACCCTGGGCTCAGCCATGGGGGAATGCTGAGTGGGAGAGACTGCCTCTCTGCCGGACTCAGAAGGCTTCCTCCCTTTAGGGCAAGTCCGTTTGTGTCTTACTTCGTGGAGGAGGAATGAGGGCGCCCAGAGATATTCTGACATGAAATGCCTAACGACAGAGGATCTGGAGGAGCTGGTTTGTCAGTGGAAGGAGCCAAAAAGCCTGCATTCCTAAGGCCTCTCTGAGAACTGCCAGACACTCTGCCGTCATAGGCCTAAGAACTGGAAATTGGGACGGCAAGGCAACACTTGGAATCCTAGGATGCACTGGAAGTGCGGCTCTCAAACTGGATTGGAAGAAGCTTCCAAGCATAGTGTTCTTTCATGTACCAAAGAGAACCCAAGTGTCTGAGGCTGCTAGCGGTGTTGCTGGAGAGAACTGGCATCCCCGTGGGCCTGTCGGCTCATTTGCTCTTTCTGACCCTCGAAGGAAAGTCTTCCAAAAAGCCTTTGGGACCCGCTTAGAGAGAACAGCTGCGAAGCTGATGCACAGAACTTTGACATAGAGACGAGCCCTGGGTCCCAAGCAGCCACCTATCTCTGGAGAGTACGTACCCCACCCAGGGATTCAAGCAGGGAGTTTGCCTTGTACAACTTACGCAGGACACTGGGAGGAGATGGAGGGCCACTCTACCTGCGCTCACACTACGTGGCCCGGAGAAGTTATCACGCAGCAGAATTCAACACCCTCCCACTACACGTGTGTAGCCAAAAGAGGCGCTGGGCAGTGGGTGTTCTCAGCCCAAGAGCAGTCCTTGTTCTGGGCCGCACCTGCTCTGTGGTTCAAAGGTTCTCTGAGTCTGCTCCTTTGGAGGCATTTCAGAGCGGACGCTATCCCTGGGCTGCCGAAGCAAAGAGGCATAGCGGCCTTTCACACTGAAGGCATGGGCTTGTTTCCCATTCAGAGAGTGTATGTTGCCCCTCCCAGGCTGGAGGCGCGTTAGGTGACACCCTTTGGGCCGTGCCCCTGGAAAATGCAAGGGGCTGTACCCGATTTGGGCTGCCTGGTGAAACAACTAGCAGTCACCAGCACCCTGAGTACCTTTCCTGAAGTCTGAGTCCTAGCTAGGTAAACTCGGCCTTCGGAGGCGAGAGGGGAGCAAACATGTTCAACTTGTGGGGAAAGTCTTGGACCAATGACCAGTATGCTTGTGCTTGGGCGAGGCTTAGGCAGGAGCTTTCCAACACAGGGTTTTGACCTTACCATAAGCCGTCCCTTTGGGCTGAAGCAGGCGGCGGGTCTGTGTGTATCACAGTCTGGGAAGGAGGGCCTCAGGTGAGTCTGCCAACTGACTGCCCTCCATCATAGCCAGCTGAGAAAATATGGCAAGGCTGATGGAACCCACTTACAGCGAAATGTTTCTCTTCAGAAGAGGAGATGTTGCTACCAAACGTCAGCAGCTCCTCAGAGTGCTGTTCTGGTGTAGACTAGGGCAAGCTCCCACGGTCCGAAGATTATGAACGACGGCTCTTTTCCAGTTGCTTCATCCGAGAGAGAGCCAGAAGGGCTGATCTCAACAAATAGGGCTGCACACCGTGAGTGCTTCGGGCAGGGCAGTCCTGAGCCAGTGTGCCACCTAAGGAATGAAAGCAAAGTTTCCTAGCCGCAGGAAAGCAGACCGAGGCCTGCTGTTTTCTCTAGGCGATTGACGTGAGCTTGAGGGTGAGGCCTGTACTACATTGTGGAAAAGCTCGGGGTCACGGCTGTCTTCCTCCCTCTCTCGGGCCCATACCCTGGGCTCAGCCATGGGGGAATGCTGAGTGGGAGAGACTGCCTCTCTGCCGGACTCAGAAGGCTTCCTCCCTTTAGGGCAAGTCCGTTTGTGTCTTACTTCGTGGAGGAGGAATGAGGGCGCCCAGAGATATTCTGACATGAAATGCCTAACGACAGAGGATCTGGAGGAGCTGGTTTGTCAGTGGAAGGAGCCAAAAAGCCTGCATTCCTAAGGCCTCTCTGAGAACTGCCAGACACTCTGCCGTCATAGGCCTAAGAACTGGAAATTGTGACGGCAAGGCAACACTTGGAATCCTAGGATGCACTGGAAGTGCGGCTCTCAAACTGGATTGGAAGAAGCTTCCAAGCATAGTGTTCTTTCATGTACCAAAGAGAACCCAAGTGTCTGAGGCTGCTAGCGGTGTTGCTGGAGAGAACTGGCATCCCCGTGGGCCTGTCGGCTCATTTGCTCTTTCTGACCCTCGAAGGAAAGTCTTCCAAAAAGCCTTTGGGACCCGCTTAGAGAGAACAGCTGCGAAGCTGATGCACAGAACTTTGACATAGAGACGAGCCCTGGGTCCCAAGCAGCCACCTATCTCTGGAGAGTACGTACCCCACCCAGGGATTCAAGCAGGGAGTTGGCCTTGTACAACTTACGCAGGACACTGGGAGGAGATGGAGGGCCACTCTACCTGCGCTCACACTACGTGGCCCGGAGAAGTTATCACGCAGCAGAATTCAACACCCTCCCACTACACGTGTGTAGCCAAAAGAGGCGCTGGGCAGTGGGTGTTCTCAGCCCAAGAGCAGTCCTTGTTCTGGGCCGCACCTGCTCTGTGGTTCAAAGGTTCTCTGAGTCTGCTCCTTTGGAGGCATTTCAGAGCGGACGCTATCCCTGGGCTGCCGAAGCAAAGAGGCATAGCGGCCTTTCACACTGAAGGCATGGGCTTGTTTCCCATTCAGAGAGTGTATGTTGCCCCTCCCAGGCTGGAGGCGCGTTAGGTGACACCCTTTGGGCCGTGCCCCTGGAAAATGCAAGGGGCTGTACCCGATTTGGGCTGCCTGGTGAAACAACTAGCAGTCACCAGCACCCTGAGTACCTTTCCTGAAGTCTGAGTCCTAGCTAGGTAAACTCGGCCTTCGGAGGCGAGAGGGGAGCAAACATGTTCAACTTGTGGGGAAAGTCTTGGACCAATGACCAGTATGCTTGTGCTTGGGCGAGGCTTAGGCAGGAGCTTTCCAACACAGGGTTTTGACCTTACCATAAGCCGTCCCTTTGGGCTGAAGCAGGCGGCGGGTCTGTGTGTATCACAGTCTGGGAAGGAGGGCCTCAGGTGAGTCTGCCAACTGACTGCCCTCCATCATAGCCAGCTGAGAAAATATGGCAAGGCTGATGGAACCCACTTACAGCGAAATGTTTCTCTTCAGAAGAGGAGATGTTGCTACCAAACGTCAGCAGCTCCTCAGAGTGCTGTTCTGGTGTAGACTAGGGCAAGCTCCCACGGTCCGAAGATTATGAACGACGGCTCTTTTCCAGTTGCTTCATCCGAGAGAGAGCCAGAAGGGCTGATCTCAACAAATAGGGCTGCACACCGTGAGTGCTTCGGGCAGGGCAGTCCTGAGCCAGTGTGCCACCTAAGGAATGAAAGCAAAGTTTCCTAGCCGCAGGAAAGCAGACCGAGGCCTGCTGTTTTCTCTAGGCGATTGACGTGAGCTTGAGGGTGAGGCCTGTACTACATTGTGGAAAAGCTCGGGGTCACGGCTGTCTTTCTCCCTCTCTCGGGCCCATACCCTGGGCTCAGCCATGGGGGAATGCTGAGTGGGAGAGACTGCCTCTCTGCCGGACTCAGAAGGCTTCCTCCCTTTAGGGCAAGTCCGTTTGTGTCTTACTTCGTGGAGGAGGAATGAGGGCGCCCAGAGATATTCTGACATGAAATGCCTAACGACAGAGGATCTGGAGGAGCTGGTTTGTCAGTGGAAGGAGCCAAAAAGCCTGCATTCCTAAGGCCTCTCTGAGAACTGCCAGACACTCTGACGTCATAGGCCTAAGAACTGGAAATTGGGACGGCAAGGCAACACTTGGAATCCTAGGATGCACTGGAAGTGCGGCTCTCAAACTGGATTGGAAGAAGCTTCCAAGCATAGTGTTCTTTCATGTACCAAAGAGAACCCAAGTGTCTGAGGCTGCTAGCGGTGTTGCTGGAGAGAACTGGCATCCCCGTGGGCCTGTCGGCTCATTTGCTCTTTCTGACCCTCGAAGGAAAGTCTTCCAAAAAGCCTTTGGGACCCGCTTAGAGAGAACAGCTGCGAAGCTGATGCACAGAACTTTGACATAGAGACGAGCCCTGGGTCCCAAGCAGCCACCTATCTCTGGAGAGTACGTACCCCACCCAGGGATTCAAGCAGGGAGTTTGCCTTGTACAACTTACGCAGGACACTGGGAGGAGATGGAGGGCCACTCTACCTGCGCTCACACTACGTGGCCCGGAGAAGTTATCACGCAGCAGAATTCAACACCCTCCCACTACACGTGTGTAGCCAAAAGAGGCGCTGGGCAGTGGGTGTTCTCAGCCCAAGAGCAGTCCTTGTTCTGGGCCGCACCTGCTCTGTGGTTCAAAGGTTCTCTGAGTCTGCTCCTTTGGAGGCATTTCAGAGCTGACGCTATCCCTGGGCTGCCGAAGCAAAGAGGCATAGCGGCCTTTCACACTGAAGGCATGGGCTTGTTTCCCATTCAGAGAGTGTATGTTGCCCCTCCCAGGCTGGAGGCGCATTAGGTGACACCATTTGCGCCGTGCCCCTGGAAAATGCAAGTGGCTGTACCCGATTTGGGCTGCCTGGTGAAACAACTTGCAGTCACCAGCACCCTGAGTACCTTTCCTGAAGTCTGAGTCCTAGCTAGGTAAACTCGGCCTTCGGAGGCGAGAGGGGAGCAAACATGTTCAACTTGTGGGGAAAGTCTTGGACCAATGACCAGTATGCTTGTGCTTGGGCGAGGCTTAGGCAGGAGCTTTCCAACACAGGGTTTTGACCTTACCATAAGCCGTCCCTTTGGGCTGAAGCAGGCGGCGGGTCTGTGTGTATCACAGTCTGGGAAGGAGGGCCTCAGGTGAGTCTGCCAACTGACTGCCCTCCATCATAGCCAGCTGAGAAAATATGGCAAGGCTGATGGAACCCACTTACAGCGAAATGTTTCTCTTCAGAAGAGGAGATGTTGCTACCAAACGTCAGCAGCTCCTCAGAGTGCTGTTCTGGTGTAGACTAGGGAAAGCTCCCACAGTCCGAAGATTATGAACGGCTCTTTTCCAGTTGCTTCATCCGAGAGAGAGCCAGAAGGGCTGATCTCAACAAATAGGGCTGCACACCGCGAGTGCTTCGGGCAGGGCAGTCCTGAGCCAGTGTGCCACCTAAGGAATGAAAGCAAAGTTTCCTAGCCGCAGGAAAGCAGACCGAGGCCTGCTGTTTTCTCTAGGCGATTGACGTGAGCTTGAGGGTGAGGCCTGTACTACATTGTGGAAAAGCTCGGGGTCACGGCTGTCTTCCTCCCTCTCTCGGGCCCATACCCTGGGCTCAGCCATGGGGGAATGCTGAGTGGGAGAGACTGCCTCTCTGCCGGACTCAGAAGGCTTCCTCCCTTTAGGGCAAGTCCGTTTGTGTCTTACTTCGTGGAGGAGGAATGAGGGCGCCCAGAGATATTCTGACATGAAATGCCTAACGACAGAGGATCTGGAGGAGCTGGTTTGTCAGTGGAAGGAGCCAAAAAGCCTGCATTCCTAAGGCCTCTCTGAGAACTGCCAGACACTCTGCCGTCATAGGCCTAAGAACTGGAAATTGGGACGGCAAGGCAACACTTGGAATCCTAGGATGCACTGGAAGTGCGGCTCTCAAACTGGATTGGAAGAAGCTTCCAAGCATAGTGTTCTTTCATGTACCAAAGAGAACCCAAGTGTCTGAGGCTGCTAGCGGTGTTGCTGGAGAGAACTGGCATCCCCGTGGGCCTGTCGGCTCATTTGCTCTTTCTGACCCTCGAAGGAAAGTCTTCCAAAAAGCCTTTGGGACCCGCTTAGAGAGAACAGCTGCGAAGCTGATGCACAGAACTTTGACATAGAGACGAGCCCTGGGTCCCAAGCAGCCACCTATCTCTGGAGAGTACGTACCCCACCCAGGGATTCAAGCAGGGAGTTTGCCTTGTACAACTTACGCAGGACACTGGGAGGAGATGGAGGGCCACTCTACCTGCGCTCACACTACGTGGCCCGGAGAAGTTATCACGCAGCAGAATTCAACACCCTCCCACTACACGTGTGTAGCCAAAAGAGGCGCTGGGCAGTGGGTGTTCTCAGCCCAAGAGCAGTCCTTGTTCTGGGCCGCACCTGCTCTGTGGTTCAAAGGTTCTCTGAGTCTGCTCCTTTGGAGGCATTTCAGAGCTGACGCTATCCCTGGGCTGCCGAAGCAAAGAGGCATAGCGGCCTTTCACACTGAAGGCATGGGCTTGTTTCCCATTCAGAGAGTGTATGTTGCCCCTCCCAGGCTGGAGGCGCGTTAGGTGACACCCTTTGGGCTGTGCCCCTGGAAAATGCAAGTGGCTGTACCCGATTTGGGCTGCCTGGTGAAACAACTAGCAGTCACCAGCACCCTGAGTACCTTTCCTGAAGTCTGAGTCCTAGCTAGGTAAACTCGGCCTTCGGAGGCGAGAGGGGAGCAAACATGTTCAACTTGTGGGGAAAGTCTTTGACCAATGACCAGTATGCTTGTGCTTGGGCGAGGCTTAGGCAGGAGCTTTCCAACACAGGGTTTTGACCTTACCATAAGCCGTCCCTTTGGGCTGAAGCAGGCGGCGGGTCTGTGTGTATCACAGTCTGGGAAGGAGGGCCTCAGGTGAGTCTGCCAACTGACTGCCCTCCATCATAGCCAGCTGAGAAAATATGGCAAGGCTGATGGAACCCACTTACAGCGAAATGTTTCTCTTCAGAAGAGGAGATGTTGCTACCAAACGTCAGCAGCTCCTCAGAGTGCTGTTCTGGTGTAGACTAGGGCAAGCTCCCACGGTCCGAAGATTATGAACGACGGCTCTTTTCCAGTTGCTTCATCCGAGAGAGAGCCAGAAGGGCTGATCTCAACAAATAGGGCTGCACACCGCGAGTGCTTCGGGCAGGGCAGTCCTGAGCCAGTGTGCCACCTAAGGAATGAAAGCAAAGTTTCCTAGCCGCAGGAAAGCAGACCGAGGCCTGCTGTTTTCTCTAGGCGATTGACGTGAGCTTGAGGGTGAGGCCTGTACTACATTGTGGAAAAGCTCGGGGTCACGGCTGTCTTCCTCCCTCTCTCGGGCCCATACCCTGGGCTCAGCCATGGGGGAATGCTGAGTGGGAGAGACTGCCTCTCTGCCGGACTCAGAAGGCTTCCTCCCTTTAGGGCAAGTCCGTTTGTGTCTTACTTCGTGGAGGAGGAATGAGGGCGCCCAGAGATATTCTGACATGAAATGCCTAACGACAGAGGATCTGGAGGAGCTGGTTTGTCAGTGGAAGGAGCCAAAAAGCCTGCATTCCTAAGGCCTCTCTGAGAACTGCCAGACACTCTGCCGTCATAGGCCTAAGAACTGGAAATTGTGACGGCAAGGCAACACTTGGAATCCTAGGATGCACTGGAAGTGCGGCTCTCAAACTGGATTGGAAGAAGCTTCCAAGCATAGTGTTCTTTCATGTACCAAAGAGAACCCAAGTGTCTGAGGCTGCTAGCGGTGTTGCTGGAGAGAACTGGCATCCCCGTGGGCCTGTCGGCTCATTTGCTCTTTCTGACCCTCGAAGGAAAGTCTTCCAAAAAGCCTTTGGGACCCGCTTAGAGAGAACAGCTGCGAAGCTGATGCACAGAACTTTGACATAGAGACGAGCCCTGGGTCCCAAGCAGCCACCTATCTCTGGAGAGTACGTACCCCACCCAGGGATTCAAGCAGGGAGTTGGCCTTGTACAACTTACGCAGGACACTGGGAGGAGATGGAGGGCCACTCTACCTGCGCTCACACTACGTGGCCCGGAGAAGTTATCACGCAGCAGAATTCAACACCCTCCCACTACACGTGTGTAGCCAAAAGAGGCGCTGGGCAGTGGGTGTTCTCAGCCCAAGAGCAGTCCTTGTTCTGGGCCGCACCTGCTCTGTGGTTCAAAGGTTCTCTGAGTCTGCTCCTTTGGAGGCATTTCAGAGCTGACGCTATCCCTGGGCTGCCGAAGCAAAGAGGCATAGCGGCCTTTCACACTGAAGGCATGGGCTTGTTTCCCATTCAGAGAGTGTATGTTGCCCCTCCCAGGCTGGAGGCGCGTTAGGTGACACCCTTTGGGCCGTGCCCCTGGAAAATGCAAGTGGCTGTACCCGATTTGGGCTGCCTGGTGAAACCACTAGCAGTCACCAGCACCCTGAGTACCTTTCCTGAAGTCTGAGTCCTAGCTAGGTAAACTCGGCCTTCGGAGGCGAGAGGGGAGCAAACATGTTCAACTTGTGGGGAAAGTCTTGGACCAATGACCAGTATGCTTGTGCTTGGGCGAGGCTTAGGCAGGAGCTTTCCAACACAGGGTTTTGACCTTACCATAAGCCGTCCCTTTGGGCTGAAGCAGGCGGCGGGTCTGTGTGTATCACAGTCTGGGAAGGAGGGCCTCAGGTGAGTCTGCCAACTGACTGCCCTCCATCATAGCCAGCTGAGAAAATATGGCAAGGCTGATGGAACCCACTTACAGCGAAATGTTTCTCTTCAGAAGAGGAGATGTTGCTACCAAACGTCAGCAGCTCCTCAGAGTGCTGTTCTGTTGTAGACTAGGGCAAGCTCCCACGGTCCGAAGATTATGAGCGACGGCTCTTTTCCAGTTGCTTCATCCGAGAGAGAGCCAGAAGGGCTGATCTCAACAAATAGGGCTGCACACCGTGAGTGCTTCGGGCAGGGCAGTCCTGAGCCAGTGTGCCACCTAAGGAATGAAAGCAAAGTTTCCTAGCCGCAGGAAAGCAGACCGAGGCCTGCTGTTTTCTCTAGGCGATTGACGTGAGCTTGAGGGTGAGGCCTGTACTACATTGTGGAAAAGCTCGGGGTCACGGCTGTCTTCCTCCCTCTCTCGGGCCCATACCCTGGGCTCAGCCATGGGGGAATGCTGAGTGGGAGAGACTGCCTCTCTGCCGGACTCAGAAGGCTTCCTCCCTTTAGGGCAAGTCCGTTTGTGTCTTACTTCGTGGAGGAGGAATGAGGGCGCCCAGAGATATTCTGACATGAAATGCCTAACGACAGAGGATCTGGAGGAGCTGGTTTGTCAGTGGAAGGAGCCAAAAAGCCTGCATTCCTAAGGCCTCTCTGAGAACTGCCAGACACTCTGCCGTCATAGGCCTAAGAACTGGAAATTGTGACGGCAAGGCAACACTTGGAATCCTAGGATGCACTGGAAGTGCGGCTCTCAAACTGGATTGGAAGAAGCTTCCAAGCATAGTGTTCTTTCATGTACCAAAGAGAACCCAAGTGTCTGAGGCTGCTAGCGGTGTTGCTGGAGAGAACTGGCATCCCCGTGGGCCTGTCGGCTCATTTGCTCTTTCTGACCCTCGAAGGAAAGTCTTCCAAAAAGCCTTTGGGACCCGCTTAGAGAGAACAGCTGCGAAGCTGATGCACAGAACTTTGACATAGAGACTAGCCCTGGGTCCCAAGCAGCCACCTATCTCTGGAGAGTACGTACCCCACCCAGGGATTCAAGCAGGGAGTTGGCCTTGTACAACTTACGCAGGACACTGGGAGGAGATGGAGGGCCACTCTACCTGCGCTCACACTACGTGGCCCGGAGAAGTTATCACGCAGCAGAATTCAACACCCTCCCACTACACGTGTGTAGCCAAAAGAGGCGCTGGGCAGTGGGTGTTCTCAGCCCAAGAGCAGTCCTTGTTCTGGGCCGCACCTGCTCTGTGGTTCAAAGGTTCTCTGAGTCTGCTCCTTTGGAGGCATTTCAGAGCTGACGCTATCCCTGGGCTGCCGAAGCAAAGAGGCATAGCGGCCTTTCACACTGAAGGCATGGGCTTGTTTCCCATTCAGAGAGTGTATGTTGCCCCTCCCAGGCTGGAGGCGCGTTAGGTGACACCCTTTGGGCCGTGCCCCTGGAAAATGCAAGTGGCTGTACCCGATTTGGGCTGCCTGGTGAAACCACTAGCAGTCACCAGCACCCTGAGTACCTTTCCTGAAGTCTGAGTCCTAGCTAGGTAAACTCGGCCTTCGGAGGCGAGAGGGGAGCAAACATGTTCAACTTGTGGGGAAAGTCTTGGACCAATGACCAGTATGCTTGTGCTTGGGCGAGGCTTAGGCAGGAGCTTTCCAACACAGGGTTTTGACCTTACCATAAGCCGTCCCTTTGGGCTGAAGCAGGCGGCGGGTCTGTGTGTATCACAGTCTGGGAAGGAGGGCCTCAGGTGAGTCTGCCAACTGACTGCCCTCCATCATAGCCAGCTGAGAAAATATGGCAAGGCTGATGGAACCCACTTACAGCGAAATGTTTCTCTTCAGAAGAGGAGATGTTGCTACCAAACGTCAGCAGCTCCTCAGAGTGCTGTTCTGTTGTAGACTAGGGCAAGCTCCCACGGTCCGAAGATTATGAGCGACGGCTCTTTTCCAGTTGCTTCATCCGAGAGAGAGCCAGAAGGGCTGATCTCAACAAATAGGGCTGCACACCGTGAGTGCTTCGGGCAGGGCAGTCCTGAGCCAGTGTGCCACCTAAGGAATGAAAGCAAAGTTTCCTAGCCGCAGGAAAGCAGACCGAGGCCTGCTGTTTTCTCTAGGCGATTGACGTGAGCTTGAGGGTGAGGCCTGTACTACATTGTGGAAAAGCTCGGGGTCACGGCTGTCTTCCTCCCTCTCTCGGGCCCATACCCTGGGCTCAGCCATGGGGGAATGCTGAGTGGGAGAGACTGCCTCTCTGCCGGACTCAGAAGGCTTCCTCCCTTTAGGGCAAGTCCGTTTGTGTCTTACTTCGTGGAGGAGGAATGAGGGCGCCCAGAGATATTCTGACATGAAATGCCTAACGACAGAGGATCTGGAGGAGCTGGTTTGTCAGTGGAAGGAGCCAAAAAGCCTGCATTCCTAAGGCCTCTCTGAGAACTGCCAGACACTCTGCCGTCATAGGCCTAAGAACTGGAAATTGTGACGGCAAGGCAACACTTGGAATCCTAGGATGCACTGGAAGTGCGGCTCTCAAACTGGATTGGAAGAAGCTTCCAAGCATAGTGTTCTTTCATGTACCAAAGAGAACCCAAGTGTCTGAGGCTGCTAGCGGTGTTGCTGGAGAGAACTGGCATCCCCGTGGGCCTGTCGGCTCATTTGCTCTTTCTGACCCTCGAAGGAAAGTCTTCCAAAAAGCCTTTGGGACCCGCTTAGAGAGAACAGCTGCGAAGCTGATGCACAGAACTTTGACATAGAGACGAGCCCTGGGTCCCAAGCAGCCACCTATCTCTGGAGAGTACGTACCCCACCCAGGGATTCAAGCAGGGAGTTTGCCTTGTACAACTTACGCAGGACACTGGGAGGAGATGGAGGGCCACTCTACCTGCGCTCACACTACGTGGCCCGGAGAAGTTATCACGCAGCAGAATTCAACACCCTCCCACTACACGTGTGTAGCCAAAAGAGGCGCTGGGCAGTGGGTGTTCTCAGCCCAAGAGCAGTCCTTGTTCTGGGCCGCACCTGCTCTGTGGTTCAAAGGTTCTCTGAGTCTGCTCCTTTGGAGGCATTTCAGAGCTGACGCTATCCCTGGGCTGCCGAAGCAAAGAGGCATAGCGGCCTTTCACACTGAAGGCATGGGCTTGTTTCCCATTCAGAGAGTGTATGTTGCCCCTCCCAGGCTGGAGGCGCGTTAGGTGACACCCTTTGGGCCGTGCCCCTGGAAAATGCAAGTGGCTGTACCCGATTTGGGCTGCCTGGTGAAACAACTTGCAGTCACCAGCACCCTGAGTACCTTTCCTGAAGTCTGAGTCCTAGCTAGGTAAACTCGGCCTTCGGAGGCGAGAGGGGAGCAAACATGTTCAACTTGTGGGGAAAGTCTTGGACCAATGACCAGTATGCTTGTGCTTGGGCGAGGCTTAGGCAGGAGCTTTCCAACACAGGGTTTTGACCTTACCATAAGCCGTCCCTTTGGGCTGAAGCAGGCGGCGGGTCTGTGTGTATCACAGTCTGGGAAGGAGGGCCTCAGGTGAGTCTGCCAACTGACTGCCCTCCATCATAGCCAGCTGAGAAAATATGGCAAGGCTGATGGAACCCACTTACAGCGAAATGTTTCTCTTCAGAAGAGGAGATGTTGCTACCAAACGTCAGCAGCTCCTCAGAGTGCTGTTCTGGTGTAGACTAGGGCAAGCTCCCACGGTCCGAAGATTATGAACGACGGCTCTTTTCCAGTTGCTTCATCCGAGAGAGAGCCAGAAGGGCTGATCTCAACAAATAGGGCTGCACACCGCGAGTGCTTCGGGCAGGGCAGTCCTGAGCCAGTGTGCCACCTAAGGAATGAAAGCAAAGTTTCCTAGCCGCAGGAAAGCAGACCGAGGCCTGCTGTTTTCTCTAGGCGATTGACGTGAGCTTGAGGGTGAGGCCTGTACTACATTGTGGAAAAGCTCGGGGTCACGGCTGTCTTCCTCCCTCTCTCGGGCCCATACCCTGGGCTCAGCCATGGGGGAATGCTGAGTGGGAGAGACTGCCTCTCTGCCGGACTCAGAAGGCTTCCTCCCTTTAGGGCAAGTCCGTTTGTGTCTTACTTCGTGGAGGAGGAATGAGGGCGCCCAGAGATATTCTGACATGAAATGCCTAACGACAGAGGATCTGGAGGAGCTGGTTTGTCAGTGGAAGGAGCCAAAAAGCCTGCATTCCTAAGGCCTCTCTGAGAACTGCCAGACACTCTGCCGTCATAGGCCTAAGAACTGGAAATTGTGACGGCAAGGCAACACTTGGAATCCTAGGATGCACTGGAAGTGCGGCTCTCAAACTGGATTGGAAGAAGCTTCCAAGCATAGTGTTCTTTCATGTACCAAAGAGAACCCAAGTGTCTGAGGCTGCTAGCGGTGTTGCTGGAGAGAACTGGCATCCCCGTGGGCCTGTCGGCTCATTTGCTCTTTCTGACCCTCGAAGGAAAGTCTTCCAAAAAGCCTTTGGGACCCGCTTAGAGAGAACAGCTGCGAAGCTGATGCACAGAACTTTGACATAGAGACGAGCCCTGGGTCCCAAGCAGCCACCTATCTCTGGAGAGTACGTACCCCACCCAGGGATTCAAGCAGGGAGTTGGCCTTGTACAACTTACGCAGGACACTGGGAGGAGATGGAGGGCCACTCTACCTGTGCTCACACTACGTGGCCCGGAGAAGTTATCACGCAGCAGAATTCAACACCCTCCCACTACACGTGTGTAGCCAAAAGAGGCGCTGGGCAGTGGGTGTTCTCAGCCCAAGAGCAGTCCTTGTTCTGGGCCGCACCTGCTCTGTGGTTCAAAGGTTCTCTGAGTCTGCTCCTTTGGAGGCATTTCAGAGCTGACGCTATCCCTGGGCTGCCGAAGCAAAGAGGCATAGCGGCCTTTCACACTGAAGGCATGGGCTTGTTTCCCATTCAGAGAGTGTATGTTGCCCCTCCCAGGCTGGAGGCGCATTAGGTGACACCATTTGCGCCGTGCCCCTGGAAAATGCAAGTGGCTGTACCCGATTTGGGCTGCCTGGTGAAACAACTTGCAGTCACCAGCACCCTGAGTACCTTTCCTGAAGTCTGAGTCCTAGCTAGGTAAACTCGGCCTTCGGAGGCGAGAGGGGAGCAAACATGTTCAACTTGTGGGGAAAGTCTTGGACCAATGACCAGTATGCTTGTGCTTGGGCGAGGCTTAGGCAGGAGCTTTCCAACACAGGGTTTTGACCTTACCATAAGCCGTCCCTTTGGGCTAAGCAGGCGGCGGGTCTGTCTGTATCACAGTCTGGGAAGGAGGGCCTCAGGTGAGTCTGCCAACTGACTGCCCTCCATCATAGCCAGCTGAGAAAATATGGCAAGGCTGATGGAACCCACTTACAGCGAAATGTTTCTCTTCAGAAGAGGAGATGTTGCTACCAAACGTCAGCAGCTCCTCAGAGTGCTGTTCTGGTTTAGACTAGGGCAAGCTCCCACGGTCCGAAGATTATGAACGACGGCTCTTTTCCAGTTGCTTCATCCGAGAGAGAGCCAGAAGGGCTGATCTCAACAAATAGGGCTGCACACCGTGAGTGCTTCGGGCAGGGCAGTCCTGAGCCAGTGTGCCACCTAAGGAATGAAAGCAAAGTTTCCTAGCCGCAGGAAAGCAGACCGAGGCCTGCTGTTTTCTCTAGGCGATTGACGTGAGCTTGAGGGTGAGGCCTGTACTACATTGTGGAAAAGCTCGGGGTCACGGCTGTCTTTCTCCCTCTCTCGGGCCCATACCCTGGGCTCAGCCATGGGGGAATGCTGAGTGGGAGAGACTGCCTCTCTGCCGGACTCAGAAGGCTTCCTCCCTTTAGGGCAAGTCCGTTTGTGTCTTACTTCGTGGAGGAGGAATGAGGGCGCCCAGAGATATTCTGACATGAAATGCCTAACGACAGAGGATCTGGAGGAGCTGGTTTGTCAGTGGAAGGAGCCAAAAAGCCTGCATTCCTAAGGCCTCTCTGAGAACTGCCAGACACTCTGACGTCATAGGCCTAAGAACTGGAAATTGGGACGGCAAGGCAACACTTGGAATCCTAGGATGCACTGGAAGTGCGGCTCTCAAACTGGATTGGAAGAAGCTTCCAAGCATAGTGTTCTTTCATGTACCAAAGAGAACCCAAGTGTCTGAGGCTGCTAGCGGTGTTGCTGGAGAGAACTGGCATCCCCGTGGGCCTGTCGGCTCATTTGCTCTTTCTGACCCTCGAAGGAAATTCTTCCAAAAAGCCTTTGGGACCCGCTTAGAGAGAACAGCTGCGAAGCTGATGCACAGAACTTTGACATAGAGACGAGCCCTGGGTCCCAAGCAGCCACCTATCTCTGGAGAGTACGTACCCCACCCAGGGATTCAAGCAGGGAGTTGGCCTTGTACAACTTACGCAGGACACTGGGAGGAGATGGAGGGCCACTCTACCTGTGCTCACACTACGTGGCCCGGAGAAGTTATCACGCAGCAGAATTCAACACCCTCCCACTACACGTGTGTAGCCAAAAGAGGCGCTGGGCAGTGGGTGTTCTCAGCCCAAGAGCAGTCCTTGTTCTGGGCCGCACCTGCTCTGTGGTTCAAAGGTTCTCTGAGTCTGCTCCTTTGGAGGCATTTCAGAGCTGACGCTATCCCTGGGCTGCCGAAGCAAAGAGGCATAGCGGCCTTTCACACTGAAGGCATGGGCTTGTTTCCCATTCAGAGAGTGTATGTTGCCCCTCCCAGGCTGGAGGCGCGTTAGGTGACACCCTTTGGGCCGTGCCCCTGGAAAATGCAAGTGGCTGTACCCGATTTGGGCTGCCTGGTGAAACAACTAGCAGTCACCAGCACCCTGAGTACCTTTCCTGAAGTCTGAGTCCTAGCTAGGTAAACTCGGCCTTCGGAGGCGAGAGGGGAGCAAACATGTTCAACTTGTGGGGAAAGTCTTGGACCAATGACCAGTATGCTTGTGCTTGGGCGAGGCTTAGGCAGGAGCTTTCCAACACAGGGTTTTGACCTTACCATAAGCCGTCCCTTTGGGCTGAAGCAGGCGGCGGGTCTGTGTGTATCACAGTCTGGGAAGGAGGGCCTCAGGTGAGTCTGCCAACTGACTGCCCTCCATCATAGCCAGCTGAGAAAATATGGCAAGGCTGATGGAACCCACTTACAGCGAAATGTTTCTCTTCAGAAGAGGAGATGTTGCTACCAAACGTCAGCAGCTCCTCAGAGTGCTGTTCTGGTGTAGACTAGGGCAAGCTCCCACGGTCCGAAGATTATGAACGTCGGCTCTTTTCCAGTTGCTTCATCCGAGAGAGAGCCAGAAGGGCTGATCTCAACAAATAGGGCTGCACACCGTGAGTGCTTCGGGCAGGGCAGTCCTGAGCCAGTGTGCCACCTAAGGAATGAAAGCAAAGTTTCCTAGCCGCAGGAAAGCAGACCGAGGCCTGCTGTTTTCTCTAGGCGATTGACGTGAGCTTGAGGGTGAGGCCTGTACTACATTGTGGAAAAGCTCGGGGTCACGGCTGTCTTCCTCCCTCTCTCGGGCCCATACCCTGGGCTCAGCCATGGGGGAATGCTGAGTGGGAGAGACTGCCTCTCTGCCGGACTCAGAAGGCTTCCTCCCTTTAGGGCAAGTCCGTTTGTGTCTTACTTCGTGGAGGAGGAATGAGGGCGCCCAGAGATATTCTGACATGAAATGCCTAACGACAGAGGATCTGGAGGAGCTGGTTTGTCAGTGGAAGGAGCCAAAAAGCCTGCATTCCTAAGGCCTCTCTGAGAACTGCCAGACACTCTGACGTCATAGGCCTAAGAACTGGAAATTGTGACGGCAAGGCAACACTTGGAATCCTAGGATGCACTGGAAGTGCGGCTCTCAAACTGGATTGGAAGAAGCTTCCAAGCATAGTGTTCTTTCATGTACCAAAGAGAACCCAAGTGTCTGAGGCTGCTAGCGGTGTTGCTGGAGAGAACTGGCATCCCCGTGGGCCTGTCGGCTCATTTGCTCTTTCTGACCCTCGAAGGAAAGTCTTCCAAAAAGCCTTTGGGACCCGCTTAGAGAGAACAGCTGCGAAGCTGATGCACAGAACTTTGACATAGAGACTAGCCCTGGGTCCCAAGCAGCCACCTATCTCTGGAGAGTACGTACCCCACCCAGGGATTCAAGCAGGGAGTTGGCCTTGTACAACTTACGCAGGACACTGGGAGGAGATGGAGGGCCACTCTACCTGCGCTCACACTACGTGGCCCGGAGAAGTTATCACGCAGCAGAATTCAACACCCTCCCACTACACGTGTGTAGCCAAAAGAGGCGCTGGGCAGTGGGTGTTCTCAGCCCAAGAGCAGTCCTTGTTCTGGGCCGCACCTGCTCTGTGGTTCAAAGGTTCTCTGAGTCTGCTCCTTTGGAGGCATTTCAGAGCTGACGCTATCCCTGGGCTGCCGAAGCAAAGAGGCATAGCGGCCTTTCACACTGAAGGCATGGGCTTGTTTCCCATTCAGAGAGTGTATGTTGCCCCTCCCAGGCTGGAGGCGCGTTAGGTGACACCCTTTGGGCCGTGCCCCTGGAAAATGCAAGGGGCTGTACCCGATTTGGGCTGCCTGGTGAAACCACTAGCAGTCACCAGCACCCTGAGTACCTTTCCTGAAGTCTGAGTCCTAGCTAGGTAAACTCGGCCTTCGGAGGCGAGAGGGGAGCAAACATGTTCAACTTGTGGGGAAAGTCTTGGACCAATGACCAGTATGCTTGTGCTTGGGCGAGGCTTAGGCAGGAGCTTTCCAACACAGGGTTTTGACCTTACCATAAGCCGTCCCTTTGGGCTGAAGCAGGCGGCGGGTCTGTCTGTATCACAGTCTGGGAAGGAGGGCCTCAGGTGAGTCTGCCAACTGACTGCCCTCCATCATAGCCAGCTGAGAAAATATGGCAAGGCTGATGGAACCCACTTACAGCGAAATGTTTCTCTTCAGAAGAGGAGATGTTGCTACCAAACGTCAGCAGCTCCTCAGAGTGCTGTTCTGGTGTAGACTAGGGAAAGCTCCCACAGTCCGAAGATTATGAAAGGCTCTTTTCCAGTTGCTTCCTCCGAGAGAGAGCCAGAAGGGCTGATCTCAACAAATAGGGCTGCACACCGCGAGTGCTTCGGGCAGGGCAGTCCTGAGCCAGTGTGCCACCTAAGGAATGAAAGCAAAGTTTCCTAGCCGCAGGAAAGCAGACCGAGGCCTGCTGTTTTCTCTAGGCGATTGACGTGAGCTTGAGGGTGAGGCCTGTACTACATTGTGGAAAAGCTCGGGGTCACGGCTGTCTTCCTCCCTCTCTCGGGCCCATACCCTGGGCTCAGCCATGGGGGAATGCTGAGTGGGAGAGACTGCCTCTCTGCCGGACTCAGAAGGCTTCCTCCCTTTAGGGCAAGTCCGTTTGTGTCTTACTTCGTGGAGGAGGAATGAGGGCGCCCAGAGATATTCTGACATGAAATGCCTAACGACAGAGGATCTGGAGGAGCTGGTTTGTCAGTGGAAGGAGCCAAAAAGCCTGCATTCCTAAGGCCTCTCTGAGAACTGCCAGACACTCTGCCGTCATAGGCCTAAGAACTGGAAATTGGGACGGCAAGGCAACACTTGGAATCCTAGGATGCACTGGAAGTGCGGCTCTCAAACTGGATTGGAAGAAGCTTCCAAGCATAGTGTTCTTTCATGTACCAAAGAGAACCCAAGTGTCTGAGGCTGCTAGCGGTGTTGCTGGAGAGAACTGGCATCCCCGTGGGCCTGTCGGCTCATTTGCTCTTTCTGACCCTCGAAGGAAAGTCTTCCAAAAAGCCTTTGGGACCCGCTTAGAGAGAACAGCTGCGAAGCTGATGCACAGAACTTTGACATAGAGACGAGCCCTGGGTCCCAAGCAGCCACCTATCTCTGGAGAGTACGTACCCCACCCAGGGATTCAAGCAGGGAGTTTGCCTTGTACAACTTACGCAGGACACTGGGAGGAGATGGAGGGCCACTCTACCTGCGCTCACACTACGTGGCCCGGAGAAGTTATCACGCAGCAGAATTCAACACCCTCCCACTACACGTGTGTAGCCAAAAGAGGCGCTGGGCAGTGGGTGTTCTCAGCCCAAGAGCAGTCCTTGTTCTGGGCCGCACCTGCTCTGTGGTTCAAAGGTTCTCTGAGTCTGCTCCTTTGGAGGCATTTCAGAGCTGACGCTATCCCTGGGCTGCCGAAGCAAAGAGGCATAGCGGCCTTTCACACTGAAGGCATGGGCTTGTTTCCCATTCAGAGAGTGTATGTTGCCCCTCCCAGGCTGGAGGCGCGTTAGGTGACACCCTTTGGGCCGTGCCCCTGGAAAATGCAAGTGGCTGTACCCGATTTGGGCTGCCTGGTGAAACAACTTGCAGTCACCAGCACCCTGAGTACCTTTCCTGAAGTCTGAGTCCTAGCTAGGTAAACTCGGCCTTCGGAGGCGAGAGGGGAGCAAACATGTTCAACTTGTGGGGAAAGTCTTGGACCAATGACCAGTATGCTTGTGCTTGGGCGAGGCTTAGGCAGGAGCTTTCCAACACAGGGTTTTGACCTTACCATAAGCCGTCCCTTTGGGCTGAAGCAGGCGGCGGGTCTGTCTGTATCACAGTCTGGGAAGGAGGGCCTCAGGTGAGTCTGCCAACTGACTGCCCTCCATCATAGCCAGCTGAGAAAATATGGCAAGGCTGATGGAACCCACTTACAGCGAAATGTTTCTCTTCAGAAGAGGAGATGTTGCTACCAAACGTCAGCAGCTCCTCAGAGTGCTGTTCTGGTGTAGACTAGGGCAAGCTCCCACGGTCCGAAGATTATGAACGACGGCTCTTTTCCAGTTGCTTCCTCCGAGAGAGAGCCAGAAGGGCTGATCTCAACAAATAGGGCTGCACACCGCGAGTGCTTCGGGCAGGGCAGTCCTGAGCCAGTGTGCCACCTAAGGAATGAAAGCAAAGTTTCCTAGCCGCAGGAAAGCAGACCGAGGCCTGCTGTTTTCTCTAGGCGATTGACGTGAGCTTGAGGGTGAGGCCTGTACTACATTGTGGAAAAGCTCGGGGTCACGGCTGTCTTCCTCCCTCTCTCGGGCCCATACCCTGGGCTCAGCCATGGGGGAATGCTGAGTGGGAGAGACTGCCTCTCTGCCGGACTCAGAAGGCTTCCTCCCTTTAGGGCAAGTCCGTTTGTGTCTTACTTCGTGGAGGAGGAATGAGGGCGCCCAGAGATATTCTGACATGAAATGCCTAACGACAGAGGATCTGGAGGAGCTGGTTTGTCAGTGGAAGGAGCCAAAAAGCCTGCATTCCTAAGGCCTCTCTGAGAACTGCCAGACACTCTGCCGTCATAGGCCTAAGAACTGGAAATTGTGACGGCAAGGCAACACTTGGAATCCTAGGATGCACTGGAAGTGCGGCTCTCAAACTGGATTGGAAGAAGCTTCCAAGCATAGTGTTCTTTCATGTACCAAAGAGAACCCAAGTGTCTGAGGCTGCTAGCGGTGTTGCTGGAGAGAACTGGCATCCCCGTGGGCCTGTCGGCTCATTTGCTCTTTCTGACCCTCGAAGGAAAGTCTTCCAAAAAGCCTTTGGGACCCGCTTAGAGAGAACAGCTGCGAAGCTGATGCACAGAACTTTGACATAGAGACGAGCCCTGGGTCCCAAGCAGCCACCTATCTCTGGAGAGTACGTACCCCACCCAGGGATTCAAGCAGGGAGTTTGCCTTGTACAACTTACGCAGGACACTGGGAGGAGATGGAGGGCCACTCTACCTGCGCTCACACTACGTGGCCCGGAGAAGTTATCACGCAGCAGAATTCAACACCCTCCCACTACACGTGTGTAGCCAAAAGAGGCGCTGGGCAGTGGGTGTTCTCAGCCCAAGAGCAGTCCTTGTTCTGGGCCGCACCTGCTCTGTGGTTCAAAGGTTCTCTGAGTCTGCTCCTTTGGAGGCATTTCAGAGCTGACGCTATCCCTGGGCTGCCGAAGCAAAGAGGCATAGCGGCCTTTCACACTGAAGGCATGGGCTTGTTTCCCATTCAGAGAGTGTATGTTGCCCCTCCCAGGCTGGAGGCGCGTTAGGTGACACCCTTTGGGCCGTGCCCCTGGAAA
Organism: Balaenoptera borealis; assembly: GCF_965194805.1. Taxonomy (NCBI): domain Eukaryota; kingdom Metazoa; phylum Chordata; class Mammalia; order Artiodactyla; family Balaenopteridae; genus Balaenoptera; species Balaenoptera borealis. The sequence continues at coordinate 37,277 of NW_028122511.1, read as the reverse complement.
ATGCAAGTGGCTGTACCCGATTTGGGCTGCCTGGTGAAACCACTAGCAGTCACCAGCACCCTGAGTACCTTTCCTGAAGTCTGAGTCCTAGCTAGGTAAACTCGGCCTTCGGAGGCGAGAGGGGAGCAAACATGTTCAACTTGTGGGGAAAGTCTTGGACCAATGACCAGTATGCTTGTGCTTGGGCGAGGCTTAGGCAGGAGCTTTCCAACACAGGGTTTTGACCTTACCATAAGCCGTCCCTTTGGGCTGAAGCAGGCGGCGGGTCTGTGTGTATCACAGTCTGGGAAGGAGGGCCTCAGGTGAGTCTGCCAACTGACTGCCCTCCATCATAGCCAGCTGAGAAAATATGGCAAGGCTGATGGAACCCACTTACAGCGAAATGTTTCTCTTCAGAAGAGGAGATGTTGCTACCAAACGTCAGCAGCTCCTCAGAGTGCTGTTCTGTTGTAGACTAGGGCAAGCTCCCACGGTCCGAAGATTATGAGCGACGGCTCTTTTCCAGTTGCTTCATCCGAGAGAGAGCCAGAAGGGCTGATCTCAACAAATAGGGCTGCACACCGTGAGTGCTTCGGGCAGGGCAGTCCTGAGCCAGTGTGCCACCTAAGGAATGAAAGCAAAGTTTCCTAGCCGCAGGAAAGCAGACCGAGGCCTGCTGTTTTCTCTAGGCGATTGACGTGAGCTTGAGGGTGAGGCCTGTACTACATTGTGGAAAAGCTCGGGGTCACGGCTGTCTTCCTCCCTCTCTCGGGCCCATACCCTGGGCTCAGCCATGGGGGAATGCTGAGTGGGAGAGACTGCCTCTCTGCCGGACTCAGAAGGCTTCCTCCCTTTAGGGCAAGTCCGTTTGTGTCTTACTTCGTGGAGGAGGAATGAGGGCGCCCAGAGATATTCTGACATGAAATGCCTAACGACAGAGGATCTGGAGGAGCTGGTTTGTCAGTGGAAGGAGCCAAAAAGCCTGCATTCCTAAGGCCTCTCTGAGAACTGCCAGACACTCTGCCGTCATAGGCCTAAGAACTGGAAATTGTGACGGCAAGGCAACACTTGGAATCCTAGGATGCACTGGAAGTGCGGCTCTCAAACTGGATTGGAAGAAGCTTCCAAGCATAGTGTTCTTTCATGTACCAAAGAGAACCCAAGTGTCTGAGGCTGCTAGCGGTGTTGCTGGAGAGAACTGGCATCCCCGTGGGCCTGTCGGCTCATTTGCTCTTTCTGACCCTCGAAGGAAAGTCTTCCAAAAAGCCTTTGGGACCCGCTTAGAGAGAACAGCTGCGAAGCTGATGCACAGAACTTTGACATAGAGACTAGCCCTGGGTCCCAAGCAGCCACCTATCTCTGGAGAGTACGTACCCCACCCAGGGATTCAAGCAGGGAGTTGGCCTTGTACAACTTATGCAGGACACTGGGAGGAGATGGAGGGCCACTCTACCTGCGCTCACACTACGTGGCCCGGAGAAGTTATCACGCAGCAGAATTCAACACCCTCCCACTACACGTGTGTAGCCAAAAGAGGCGCTGGGCAGTGGGTGTTCTCAGCCCAAGAGCAGTCCTTGTTCTGGGCCGCACCTGCTCTGTGGTTCAAAGGTTCTCTGAGTCTGCTCCTTTGGAGGCATTTCAGAGCTGACGCTATCCCTGGGCTGCCGAAGCAAAGAGGCATAGCGGCCTTTCACACTGAAGGCATGGGCTTGTTTCCCATTCAGAGAGTGTATGTTGCCCCTCCCAGGCTGGAGGCGCGTTAGGTGACACCCTTTGGGCCGTGCCCCTGGAAAATGCAAGTGGCTGTACCCGATTTGGGCTGCCTGGTGAAACCACTAGCAGTCACCAGCACCCTGAGTACCTTTCCTGAAGTCTGAGTCCTAGCTAGGTAAACTCGGCCTTCGGAGGCGAGAGGGGAGCAAACATGTTCAACTTGTGGGGAAAGTCTTGGACCAATGACCAGTATGCTTGTGCTTGGGCGAGGCTTAGGCAGGAGCTTTCCAACACAGGGTTTTGACCTTACCATAAGCCGTCCCTTTGGGCTGAAGCAGGCGGCGGGTCTGTGTGTATCACAGTCTGGGAAGGAGGGCCTCAGGTGAGTCTGCCAACTGACTGCCCTCCATCATAGCCAGCTGAGAAAATATGGCAAGGCTGATGGAACCCACTTACAGCGAAATGTTTCTCTTCAGAAGAGGAGATGTTGCTACCAAACGTCAGCAGCTCCTCAGAGTGCTGTTCTGGTGTAGACTAGGGCAAGCTCCCACGGTCCGAAGATTATGAACGACGGCTCTTTTCCAGTTGCTTCATCCGAGAGAGAGCCAGAAGGGCTGATCTCAACAAATAGGGCTGCACACCGTGAGTGCTTCGGGCAGGGCAGTCCTGAGCCAGTGTGCCACCTAAGGAATGAAAGCAAAGTTTCCTAGCCGCAGGAAAGCAGACCGAGGCCTGCTGTTTTCTCTAGGCGATTGACGTGAGCTTGAGGGTGAGGCCTGTACTACATTGTGGAAAAGCTCGGGGTCACGGCTGTCTTTCTCCCTCTCTCGGGCCCATACCCTGGGCTCAGCCATGGGGGAATGCTGAGTGGGAGAGACTGCCTCTCTGCCGGACTCAGAAGGCTTCCTCCCTTTAGGGCAAGTCCGTTTGTGTCTTACTTCGTGGAGGAGGAATGAGGGCGCCCAGAGATATTCTGACATGAAATGCCTAACGACAGAGGATCTGGAGGAGCTGGTTTGTCAGTGGAAGGAGCCAAAAAGCCTGCATTCCTAAGGCCTCTCTGAGAACTGCCAGACACTCTGCCGTCATAAGCCTAAGAACTGGAAATTGTGACGGCAAGGCAACACTTGGAATCCTAGGATGCACTGGAAGTGCGGCTCTCAAACTGGATTGGAAGAAGCTTCCAAGCATAGTGTTCTTTCATGTACCAAAGAGAACCCAAGTGTCTGAGGCTGCTAGCGGTGTTGCTGGAGAGAACTGGCATCCCCGTGGGCCTGTCGGCTCATTTGCTCTTTCTGACCCTCGAAGGAAAGTCTTCCAAAAAGCCTTTGGGACCCGCTTAGAGAGAACAGCTGCGAAGCTGATGCACAGAACTTTGACATAGAGACGAGCCCTGGGTCCCAAGCAGCCACCTATCTCTGGAGAGTACGTACCCCACCCAGGGATTCAAGCAGGGAGTTTGCCTTGTACAACTTACGCAGGACACTGGGAGGAGATGGAGGGCCACTCTACCTGCGCTCACACTACGTGGCCCGGAGAAGTTATCACGCAGCAGAATTCAACACCCTCCCACTACACGTGTGTAGCCAAAAGAGGCGCTGGGCAGTGGGTGTTCTCAGCCCAAGAGCAGTCCTTGTTCTGGGCCGCACCTGCTCTGTGGTTCAAAGGTTCTCTGAGTCTGCTCCTTTGGAGGCATTTCAGAGCGGACGCTATCCCTGGGCTGCCGAAGCAAAGAGGCATAGCGGCCTTTCACACTGAAGGCATGGGCTTGTTTCCCATTCAGAGAGTGTATGTTGCCCCTCCCAGGCTGGAGGCGCGTTAGGTGACACCCTTTGGGCCGTGCCCCTGGAAAATGCAAGGGGCTGTACCCGATTTGGGCTGCCTGGTGAAACAACTAGCAGTCACCAGCACCCTGAGTACCTTTCCTGAAGTCTGAGTCCTAGCTAGGTAAACTCGGCCTTCGGAGGCGAGAGGGGAGCAAACATGTTCAACTTGTGGGGAAAGTCTTGGACCAATGACCAGTATGCTTGTGCTTGGGCGAGGCTTAGGCAGGAGCTTTCCAACACAGGGTTTTGACCTTACCATAAGCCGTCCCTTTGGGCTGAAGCAGGCGGCGGGTCTGTGTGTATCACAGTCTGGGAAGGAGGGCCTCAGGTGAGTCTGCCAACTGACTGCCCTCCATCATAGCCAGCTGAGAAAATATGGCAAGGCTGATGGAACCCACTTACAGCGAAATGTTTCTCTTCAGAAGAGGAGATGTTGCTACCAAACGTCAGCAGCTCCTCGGAGTGCTGTTCTGGTGTAGACTAGGGCAAGCTCCCACGGTCCGAAGATTATGAACGACGGCTCTTTTCCAGTTGCTTCCTCCGAGAGAGAGCCAGAAGGGCTGATCTCAACAAATAGGGCTGCACACCGCGAGTGCTTCGGGCAGGGCAGTCCTGAGCCAGTGTGCCACCTAAGGAATGAAAGCAAAGTTTCCTAGCCGCAGGAAAGCAGACCGAGGCCTGCTGTTTTCTCTAGGCGATTGACGTGAGCTTGAGGGTGAGGCCTGTACTACATTGTGGAAAAGCTCGGGGTCACGGCTGTCTTCCTCCCTCTCTCGGGCCCATACCCTGGGCTCAGCCATGGGGGAATGCTGAGTGGGAGAGACTGCCTCTCTGCCGGACTCAGAAGGCTTCCTCCCTTTAGGGCAAGTCCGTTTGTGTCTTACTTCGTGGAGGAGGAATGAGGGCGCCCAGAGATATTCTGACATGAAATGCCTAACGACAGAGGATCTGGAGGAGCTGGTTTGTCAGTGGAAGGAGCCAAAAAGCCTGCATTCCTAAGGCCTCTCTGAGAACTGCCAGACACTCTGCCGTCATAGGCCTAAGAACTGGAAATTGTGACGGCAAGGCAACACTTGGAATCCTAGGATGCACTGGAAGTGCGGCTCTCAAACTGGATTGGAAGAAGCTTCCAAGCATAGTGTTCTTTCATGTACCAAAGAGAACCCAAGTGTCTGAGGCTGCTAGCGGTGTTGCTGGAGAGAACTGGCATCCCCGTGGGCCTGTCGGCTCATTTGCTCTTTCTGACCCTCGAAGGAAAGTCTTCCAAAAAGCCTTTGGGACCCGCTTAGAGAGAACAGCTGCGAAGCTGATGCACAGAACTTTGACATAGAGACGAGCCCTGGGTCCCAAGCAGCCACCTATCTCTGGAGAGTACGTACCCCACCCAGGGATTCAAGCAGGGAGTTTGCCTTGTACAACTTACGCAGGACACTGGGAGGAGATGGAGGGCCACTCTACCTGCGCTCACACTACGTGGCCCGGAGAAGTTATCACGCAGCAGAATTCAACACCCTCCCACTACACGTGTGTAGCCAAAAGAGGCGCTGGGCAGTGGGTGTTCTCAGCCCAAGAGCAGTCCTTGTTCTGGGCCGCACCTGCTCTGTGGTTCAAAGGTTCTCTGAGTCTGCTCCTTTGGAGGCATTTCAGAGCTGACGCTATCCCTGGGCTGCCGAAGCAAAGAGGCATAGCGGCCTTTCACACTGAAGGCATGGGCTTGTTTCCCATTCAGAGAGTGTATGTTGCCCCTCCCAGGCTGGAGGCGCATTAGGTGACACCATTTGCGCCGTGCCCCTGGAAAATGCAAGTGGCTGTACCCGATTTGGGCTGCCTGGTGAAACAACTTGCAGTCACCAGCACCCTGAGTACCCTTCCTGAAGTCTGAGTCCTAGCTAGGTAAACTCGGCCTTCGGAGGCGAGAGGGGAGCAAACATGTTCAACTTGTGGGGAAAGTCTTGGACCAATGACCAGTATGCTTGTGCTTGGGCGAGGCTTAGGCAGGAGCTTTCCAACACAGGGTTTTGACCTTACCATAAGCCGTCCCTTTGGGCTGAAGCAGGCGGCGGGTCTGTGTGTATCACAGTCTGGGAAGGAGGGCCTCAGGTGAGTCTGCCAACTGACTGCCCTCCATCATAGCCAGCTGAGAAAATATGGCAAGGCTGATGGAACCCACTTACAGCGAAATGTTTCTCTTCAGAAGAGGAGATGTTGCTACCAAACGTCAGCAGCTCCTCAGAGTGCTGTTCTGGTGTAGACTAGGGAAAGCTCCCACGGTCCGAAGATTATGAACGACGGCTCTTTTCCAGTTGCTTCCTCCGAGAGAGAGCCAGAAGGGCTGATCTCAACAAATAGGGCTGCACACCGCGAGTGCTTCGGGCAGGGCAGTCCTGAGCCAGTGTGCCACCTAAGGAATGAAAGCAAAGTTTCCTAGCCGCAGGAAAGCAGACCGAGGCCTGCTGTTTTCTCTAGGCGATTGACGTGAGCTTGAGGGTGAGGCCTGTACTACATTGTGGAAAAGCTCGGGGTCACGGCTGTCTTCCTCCCTCTCTCGGGCCCATACCCTGGGCTCAGCCATGGGGGAATGCTGAGTGGGAGAGACTGCCTCTCTGCCGGACTCAGAAGGCTTCCTCCCTTTAGGGCAAGTCCGTTTGTGTCTTACTTCGTGGAGGAGGAATGAGGGCGCCCAGAGATATTCTGACATGAAATGCCTAACGACAGAGGATCTGGAGGAGCTGGTTTGTCAGTGGAAGGAGCCAAAAAGCCTGCATTCCTAAGGCCTCTCTGAGAACTGCCAGACACTCTGCCGTCATAGGCCTAAGAACTGGAAATTGGGACGGCAAGGCAACACTTGGAATCCTAGGATGCACTGGAAGTGCGGCTCTCAAACTGGATTGGAAGAAGCTTCCAAGCATAGTGTTCTTTCATGTACCAAAGAGAACCCAAGTGTCTGAGGCTGCTAGCGGTGTTGCTGGAGAGAACTGGCATCCCCGTGGGCCTGTCGGCTCATTTGCTCTTTCTGACCCTCGAAGGAAAGTCTTCCAAAAAGCCTTTGGGACCCGCTTAGAGAGAACAGCTGCGAAGCTGATGCACAGAACTTTGACATAGAGACGAGCCCTGGGTCCCAAGCAGCCACCTATCTCTGGAGAGTACGTACCCCACCCAGGGATTCAAGCAGGGAGTTTGCCTTGTACAACTTACGCAGGACACTGGGAGGAGATGGAGGGCCACTCTACCTGCGCTCACACTACGTGGCCCGGAGAAGTTATCACGCAGCAGAATTCAACACCCTCCCACTACACGTGTGTAGCCAAAAGAGGCGCTGGGCAGTGGGTGTTCTCAGCCCAAGAGCAGTCCTTGTTCTGGGCCGCACCTGCTCTGTGGTTCAAAGGTTCTCTGAGTCTGCTCCTTTGGAGGCATTTCAGAGCGGACGCTATCCCTGGGCTGCCGAAGCAAAGAGGCATAGCGGCCTTTCACACTGAAGGCATGGGCTTGTTTCCCATTCAGAGAGTGTATGTTGCCCCTCCCAGGCTGGAGGCGCGTTAGGTGACACCCTTTGGGCCGTGCCCCTGGAAAATGCAAGGGGCTGTACCCGATTTGGGCTGCCTGGTGAAACAACTAGCAGTCACCAGCACCCTGAGTACCTTTCCTGAAGTCTGAGTCCTAGCTAGGTAAACTCGGCCTTCGGAGGCGAGAGGGGAGCAAACATGTTCAACTTGTGGGGAAAGTCTTGGACCAATGACCAGTATGCTTGTGCTTGGGCGAGGCTTAGGCAGGAGCTTTCCAACACAGGGTTTTGACCTTACCATAAGCCGTCCCTTTGGGCTGAAGCAGGCGGCGGGTCTGTGTGTATCACAGTCTGGGAAGGAGGGCCTCAGGTGAGTCTGCCAACTGACTGCCCTCCATCATAGCCAGCTGAGAAAATATGGCAAGGCTGATGGAACCCACTTACAGCGAAATGTTTCTCTTCAGAAGAGGAGATGTTGCTACCAAACGTCAGCAGCTCCTCAGAGTGCTGTTCTGGTGTAGACTAGGGCAAGCTCCCACGGTCCGAAGATTATGAACGACGGCTCTTTTCCAGTTGCTTCCTCCGAGAGAGAGCCAGAAGGGCTGATCTCAACAAATAGGGCTGCACACCGCGAGTGCTTCGGGCAGGGCAGTCCTGAGCCAGTGTGCCACCTAAGGAATGAAAGCAAAGTTTCCTAGCCGCAGGAAAGCAGACCGAGGCCTGCTGTTTTCTCTAGGCGATTGACGTGAGCTTGAGGGTGAGGCCTGTACTACATTGTGGAAAAGCTCGGGGTCACGGCTGTCTTCCTCCCTCTCTCGGGCCCATACCCTGGGCTCAGCCATGGGGGAATGCTGAGTGGGAGAGACTGCCTCTCTGCCGGACTCAGAAGGCTTCCTCCCTTTAGGGCAAGTCCGTTTGTGTCTTACTTCGTGGAGGAGGAATGAGGGCGCCCAGAGATATTCTGACATGAAATGCCTAACGACAGAGGATCTGGAGGAGCTGGTTTGTCAGTGGAAGGAGCCAAAAAGCCTGCATTCCTAAGGCCTCTCTGAGAACTGCCAGACACTCTGCCGTCATAGGCCTAAGAACTGGAAATTGTGACGGCAAGGCAACACTTGGAATCCTAGGATGCACTGGAAGTGCGGCTCTCAAACTGGATTGGAAGAAGCTTCCAAGCATAGTGTTCTTTCATGTACCAAAGAGAACCCAAGTGTCTGAGGCTGCTAGCGGTGTTGCTGGAGAGAACTGGCATCCCCGTGGGCCTGTCGGCTCATTTGCTCTTTCTGACCCTCGAAGGAAAGTCTTCCAAAAAGCCTTTGGGACCCGCTTAGAGAGAACAGCTGCGAAGCTGATGCACAGAACTTTGACATAGAGACGAGCCCTGGGTCCCAAGCAGCCACCTATCTCTGGAGAGTACGTACCCCACCCAGGGATTCAAGCAGGGAGTTTGCCTTGTACAACTTACGCAGGACACTGGGAGGAGATGGAGGGCCACTCTACCTGCGCTCACACTACGTGGCCCGGAGAAGTTATCACGCAGCAGAATTCAACACCCTCCCACTACACGTGTGTAGCCAAAAGAGGCGCTGGGCAGTGGGTGTTCTCAGCCCAAGAGCAGTCCTTGTTCTGGGCCGCACCTGCTCTGTGGTTCAAAGGTTCTCTGAGTCTGCTCCTTTGGAGGCATTTCAGAGCGGACGCTATCCCTGGGCTGCCGAAGCAAAGAGGCATAGCGGCCTTTCACACTGAAGGCATGGGCTTGTTTCCCATTCAGAGAGTGTATGTTGCCCCTCCCAGGCTGGAGGCGCGTTAGGTGACACCCTTTGGGCCGTGCCCCTGGAAAATGCAAGGGGCTGTACCCGATTTGGGCTGCCTGGTGAAACAACTAGCAGTCACCAGCACCCTGAGTACCTTTCCTGAAGTCTGAGTCCTAGCTAGGTAAACTCGGCCTTCGGAGGCGAGAGGGGAGCAAACATGTTCAACTTGTGGGGAAAGTCTTGGACCAATGACCAGTATGCTTGTGCTTGGGCGAGGCTTAGGCAGGAGCTTTCCAACACAGGGTTTTGACCTTACCATAAGCCGTCCCTTTGGGCTGAAGCAGGCGGCGGGTCTGTGTGTATCACAGTCTGGGAAGGAGGGCCTCAGGTGAGTCTGCCAACTGACTGCCCTCCATCATAGCCAGCTGAGAAAATATGGCAAGGCTGATGGAACCCACTTACAGCGAAATGTTTCTCTTCAGAAGAGGAGATGTTGCTACCAAACGTCAGCAGCTCCTCAGAGTGCTGTTCTGGTGTAGACTAGGGCAAGCTCCCACGGTCCGAAGATTATGAACGACGGCTCTTTTCCAGTTGCTTCCTCCGAGAGAGAGCCAGAAGGGCTGATCTCAACAAATAGGGCTGCACACCGCGAGTGCTTCGGGCAGGGCAGTCCTGAGCCAGTGTGCCACCTAAGGAATGAAAGCAAAGTTTCCTAGCCGCAGGAAAGCAGACCGAGGCCTGCTGTTTTCTCTAGGCGATTGACGTGAGCTTGAGGGTGAGGCCTGTACTACATTGTGGAAAAGCTCGGGGTCACGGCTGTCTTCCTCCCTCTCTCGGGCCCATACCCTGGGCTCAGCCATGGGGGAATGCTGAGTGGGAGAGACTGCCTCTCTGCCGGACTCAGAAGGCTTCCTCCCTTTAGGGCAAGTCCGTTTGTGTCTTACTTCGTGGAGGAGGAATGAGGGCGCCCAGAGATATTCTGACATGAAATGCCTAACGACAGAGGATCTGGAGGAGCTGGTTTGTCAGTGGAAGGAGCCAAAAAGCCTGCATTCCTAAGGCCTCTCTGAGAACTGCCAGACACTCTGCCGTCATAGGCCTAAGAACTGGAAATTGGGACGGCAAGGCAACACTTGGAATCCTAGGATGCACTGGAAGTGCGGCTCTCAAACTGGATTGGAAGAAGCTTCCAAGCATAGTGTTCTTTCATGTACCAAAGAGAACCCAAGTGTCTGAGGCTGCTAGCGGTGTTGCTGGAGAGAACTGGCATCCCCGTGGGCCTGTCGGCTCATTTGCTCTTTCTGACCCTCGAAGGAAAGTCTTCCAAAAAGCCTTTGGGACCCGCTTAGAGAGAACAGCTGCGAAGCTGATGCACAGAACTTTGACATAGAGACGAGCCCTGGGTCCCAAGCAGCCACCTATCTCTGGAGAGTACGTACCCCACCCAGGGATTCAAGCAGGGAGTTTGCCTTGTACAACTTACGCAGGACACTGGGAGGAGATGGAGGGCCACTCTACCTGCGCTCACACTACGTGGCCCGGAGAAGTTATCACGCAGCAGAATTCAACACCCTCCCACTACACGTGTGTAGCCAAAAGAGGCGCTGGGCAGTGGGTGTTCTCAGCCCAAGAGCAGTCCTTGTTCTGGGCCGCACCTGCTCTGTGGTTCAAAGGTTCTCTGAGTCTGCTCCTTTGGAGGCATTTCAGAGCTGACGCTATCCCTGGGCTGCCGAAGCAAAGAGGCATAGCGGCCTTTCACACTGAAGGCATGGGCTTGTTTCCCATTCAGAGAGTGTATGTTGCCCCTCCCAGGCTGGAGGCGCATTAGGTGACACCATTTGCGCCGTGCCCCTGGAAAATGCAAGTGGCTGTACCCGATTTGGGCTGCCTGGTGAAACAACTTGCAGTCACCAGCACCCTGAGTACCCTTCCTGAAGTCTGAGTCCTAGCTAGGTAAACTCGGCCTTCGGAGGCGAGAGGGGAGCAAACATGTTCAACTTGTGGGGAAAGTCTTGGACCAATGACCAGTATGCTTGTGCTTGGGCGAGGCTTAGGCAGGAGCTTTCCAACACAGGGTTTTGACCTTACCATAAGCCGTCCCTTTGGGCTGAAGCAGGCGGCGGGTCTGTGTGTATCACAGTCTGGGAAGGAGGGCCTCAGGTGAGTCTGCCAACTGACTGCCCTCCATCATAGCCAGCTGAGAAAATATGGCAAGGCTGATGGAACCCACTTACAGCGAAATGTTTCTCTTCAGAAGAGGAGATGTTGCTACCAAACGTCAGCAGCTCCTCAGAGTGCTGTTCTGGTGTAGACTAGGGCAAGCTCCCACGGTCCGAAGATTATGAACGACGGCTCTTTTCCAGTTGCTTCATCCGAGAGAGAGCCAGAAGGGCTGATCTCAACAAATAGGGCTGCACACCGCGAGTGCTTCGGGCAGGGCAGTCCTGAGCCAGTGTGCCACCTAAGGAATGAAAGCAAAGTTTCCTAGCCGCAGGAAAGCAGACCGAGGCCTGCTGTTTTCTCTAGGCGATTGACGTGAGCTTGAGGGTGAGGCCTGTACTACATTGTGGAAAAGCTCGGGGTCACGGCTGTCTTCCTCCCTCTCTCGGGCCCATACCCTGGGCTCAGCCATGGGGGAATGCTGAGTGGGAGAGACTGCCTCTCTGCCGGACTCAGAAGGCTTCCTCCCTTTAGGGCAAGTCCGTTTGTGTCTTACTTCGTGGAGGAGGAATGAGGGCGCCCAGAGATATTCTGACATGAAATGCCTAACGACAGAGGATCTGGAGGAGCTGGTTTGTCAGTGGAAGGAGCCAAAAAGCCTGCATTCCTAAGGCCTCTCTGAGAACTGCCAGACACTCTGCCGTCATAGGCCTAAGAACTGGAAATTGTGACGGCAAGGCAACACTTGGAATCCTAGGATGCACTGGAAGTGCGGCTCTCAAACTGGATTGGAAGAAGCTTCCAAGCATAGTGTTCTTTCATGTACCAAAGAGAACCCAAGTGTCTGAGGCTGCTAGCGGTGTTGCTGGAGAGAACTGGCATCCCCGTGGGCCTGTCGGCTCATTTGCTCTTTCTGACCCTCGAAGGAAAGTCTTCCAAAAAGCCTTTGGGACCCGCTTAGAGAGAACAGCTGCGAAGCTGATGCACAGAACTTTGACATAGAGACGAGCCCTGGGTCCCAAGCAGCCACCTATCTCTGGAGAGTACGTACCCCACCCAGGGATTCAAGCAGGGAGTTTGCCTTGTACAACTTACGCAGGACACTGGGAGGAGATGGAGGGCCACTCTACCTGCGCTCACACTACGTGGCCCGGAGAAGTTATCACGCAGCAGAATTCAACACCCTCCCACTACACGTGTGTAGCCAAAAGAGGCGCTGGGCAGTGGGTGTTCTCAGCCCAAGAGCAGTCCTTGTTCTGGGCCGCACCTGCTCTGTGGTTCAAAGGTTCTCTGAGTCTGCTCCTTTGGAGGCATTTCAGAGCGGACGCTATCCCTGGGCTGCCGAAGCAAAGAGGCATAGCGGCCTTTCACACTGAAGGCATGGGCTTGTTTCCCATTCAGAGAGTGTATGTTGCCCCTCCCAGGCTGGAGGCGCGTTAGGTGACACCCTTTGGGCCGTGCCCCTGGAAAATGCAAGGGGCTGTACCCGATTTGGGCTGCCTGGTGAAACAACTAGCAGTCACCAGCACCCTGAGTACCTTTCCTGAAGTCTGAGTCCTAGCTAGGTAAACTCGGCCTTCGGAGGCGAGAGGGGAGCAAACATGTTCAACTTGTGGGGAAAGTCTTGGACCAATGACCAGTATGCTTGTGCTTGGGCGAGGCTTAGGCAGGAGCTTTCCAACACAGGGTTTTGACCTTACCATAAGCCGTCCCTTTGGGCTGAAGCAGGCGGCGGGTCTGTGTGTATCACAGTCTGGGAAGGAGGGCCTCAGGTGAGTCTGCCAACTGACTGCCCTCCATCATAGCCAGCTGAGAAAATATGGCAAGGCTGATGGAACCCACTTACAGCGAAATGTTTCTCTTCAGAAGAGGAGATGTTGCTACCAAACGTCAGCAGCTCCTCAGAGTGCTGTTCTGGTGTAGACTAGGGCAAGCTCCCACGGTCCGAAGATTATGAACGACGGCTCTTTTCCAGTTGCTTCATCCGAGAGAGAGCCAGAAGGGCTGATCTCAACAAATAGGGCTGCACACCGTGAGTGCTTCGGGCAGGGCAGTCCTGAGCCAGTGTGCCACCTAAGGAATGAAAGCAAAGTTTCCTAGCCGCAGGAAAGCAGACCGAGGCCTGCTGTTTTCTCTAGGCGATTGACGTGAGCTTGAGGGTGAGGCCTGTACTACATTGTGGAAAAGCTCGGGGTCACGGCTGTCTTCCTCCCTCTCTCGGGCCCATACCCTGGGCTCAGCCATGGGGGAATGCTGAGTGGGAGAGACTGCCTCTCTGCCGGACTCAGAAGGCTTCCTCCCTTTAGGGCAAGTCCGTTTGTGTCTTACTTCGTGGAGGAGGAATGAGGGCGCCCAGAGATATTCTGACATGAAATGCCTAACGACAGAGGATCTGGAGGAGCTGGTTTGTCAGTGGAAGGAGCCAAAAAGCCTGCATTCCTAAGGCCTCTCTGAGAACTGCCAGACACTCTGCCGTCATAGGCCTAAGAACTGGAAATTGTGACGGCAAGGCAACACTTGGAATCCTAGGATGCACTGGAAGTGCGGCTCTCAAACTGGATTGGAAGAAGCTTCCAAGCATAGTGTTCTTTCATGTACCAAAGAGAACCCAAGTGTCTGAGGCTGCTAGCGGTGTTGCTGGAGAGAACTGGCATCCCCGTGGGCCTGTCGGCTCATTTGCTCTTTCTGACCCTCGAAGGAAAGTCTTCCAAAAAGCCTTTGGGACCCGCTTAGAGAGAACAGCTGCGAAGCTGATGCACAGAACTTTGACATAGAGACGAGCCCTGGGTCCCAAGCAGCCACCTATCTCTGGAGAGTACGTACCCCACCCAGGGATTCAAGCAGGGAGTTTGCCTTGTACAACTTACGCAGGACACTGGGAGGAGATGGAGGGCCACTCTACCTGCGCTCACACTACGTGGCCCGGAGAAGTTATCACGCAGCAGAATTCAACACCCTCCCACTACACGTGTGTAGCCAAAAGAGGCGCTGGGCAGTGGGTGTTCTCAGCCCAAGAGCAGTCCTTGTTCTGGGCCGCACCTGCTCTGTGGTTCAAAGGTTCTCTGAGTCTGCTCCTTTGGAGGCATTTCAGAGCGGACGCTATCCCTGGGCTGCCGAAGCAAAGAGGCATAGCGGCCTTTCACACTGAAGGCATGGGCTTGTTTCCCATTCAGAGAGTGTATGTTGCCCCTCCCAGGCTGGAGGCGCGTTAGGTGACACCCTTTGGGCCGTGCCCCTGGAAAATGCAAGGGGCTGTACCCGATTTGGGCTGCCTGGTGAAACAACTAGCAGTCACCAGCACCCTGAGTACCTTTCCTGAAGTCTGAGTCCTAGCTAGGTAAACTCGGCCTTCGGAGGCGAGAGGGGAGCAAACATGTTCAACTTGTGGGGAAAGTCTTGGACCAATGACCAGTATGCTTGTGCTTGGGCGAGGCTTAGGCAGGAGCTTTCCAACACAGGGTTTTGACCTTACCATAAGCCGTCCCTTTGGGCTGAAGCAGGCGGCGGGTCTGTGTGTATCACAGTCTGGGAAGGAGGGCCTCAGGTGAGTCTGCCAACTGACTGCCCTCCATCATAGCCAGCTGAGAAAATATGGCAAGGCTGATGGAACCCACTTACAGCGAAATGTTTCTCTTCAGAAGAGGAGATGTTGCTACCAAACGTCAGCAGCTCCTCAGAGTGCTGTTCTGGTGTAGACTAGGGCAAGCTCCCACGGTCCGAAGATTATGAACGACGGCTCTTTTCCAGTTGCTTCCTCCGAGAGAGAGCCAGAAGGGCTGATCTCAACAAATAGGGCTGCACACCGCGAGTGCTTCGGGCAGGGCAGTCCTGAGCCAGTGTGCCACCTAAGGAATGAAAGCAAAGTTTCCTAGCCGCAGGAAAGCAGACCGAGGCCTGCTGTTTTCTCTAGGCGATTGACGTGAGCTTGAGGGTGAGGCCTGTACTACATTGTGGAAAAGCTCGGGGTCACGGCTGTCTTCCTCCCTCTCTCGGGCCCATACCCTGGGCTCAGCCATGGGGGAATGCTGAGTGGGAGAGACTGCCTCTCTGCCGGACTCAGAAGGCTTCCTCCCTTTAGGGCAAGTCCGTTTGTGTCTTACTTCGTGGAGGAGGAATGAGGGCGCCCAGAGATATTCTGACATGAAATGCCTAACGACAGAGGATCTGGAGGAGCTGGTTTGTCAGTGGAAGGAGCCAAAAAGCCTGCATTCCTAAGGCCTCTCTGAGAACTGCCAGACACTCTGCCGTCATAGGCCTAAGAACTGGAAATTGGGACGGCAAGGCAACACTTGGAATCCTAGGATGCACTGGAAGTGCGGCTCTCAAACTGGATTGGAAGAAGCTTCCAAGCATAGTGTTCTTTCATGTACCAAAGAGAACCCAAGTGTCTGAGGCTGCTAGCGGTGTTGCTGGAGAGAACTGGCATCCCCGTGGGCCTGTCGGCTCATTTGCTCTTTCTGACCCTCGAAGGAAAGTCTTCCAAAAAGCCTTTGGGACCCGCTTAGAGAGAACAGCTGCGAAGCTGATGCACAGAACTTTGACATAGAGACGAGCCCTGGGTCCCAAGCAGCCACCTATCTCTGGAGAGTACGTACCCCACCCAGGGATTCAAGCAGGGAGTTTGCCTTGTACAACTTACGCAGGACACTGGGAGGAGATGGAGGGCCACTCTACCTGCGCTCACACTACGTGGCCCGGAGAAGTTATCACGCAGCAGAATTCAACACCCTCCCACTACACGTGTGTAGCCAAAAGAGGCGCTGGGCAGTGGGTGTTCTCAGCCCAAGAGCAGTCCTTGTTCTGGGCCGCACCTGCTCTGTGGTTCAAAGGTTCTCTGAGTCTGCTCCTTTGGAGGCATTTCAGAGCTGACGCTATCCCTGGGCTGCCGAAGCAAAGAGGCATAGCGGCCTTTCACACTGAAGGCATGGGCTTGTTTCCCATTCAGAGAGTGTATGTTGCCCCTCCCAGGCTGGAGGCGCATTAGGTGACACCATTTGCGCCGTGCCCCTGGAAAATGCAAGTGGCTGTACCCGATTTGGGCTGCCTGGTGAAACAACTTGCAGTCACCAACACCCTGAGTACCCTTCCTGAAGTCTGAGTCCTAGCTAGGTAAACTCGGCCTTCGGAGGCGAGAGGGGAGCAAACATGTTCAACTTGTGGGGAAAGTCTTGGACCAATGACCAGTATGCTTGTGCTTGGGCGAGGCTTAGGCAGGAGCTTTCCAACACAGGGTTTTGACCTTACCATAAGCCGTCCCTTTGGGCTGAAGCAGGCGGCGGGTCTGTGTGTATCACAGTCTGGGAAGGAGGGCCTCAGGTGAGTCTGCCAACTGACTGCCCTCCATCATAGCCAGCTGAGAAAATATGGCAAGGCTGATGGAACCCACTTACAGCGAAATGTTTCTCTTCAGAAGAGGAGATGTTGCTACCAAACGTCAGCAGCTCCTCAGAGTGCTGTTCTGGTGTAGACTAGGGCAAGCTCCCACGGTCCGAAGATTATGAACGACGGCTCTTTTCCAGTTGCTTCATCCGAGAGAGAGCCAGAAGGGCTGATCTCAACAAATAGGGCTGCACACCGCGAGTGCTTCGGGCAGGGCAGTCCTGAGCCAGTGTGCCACCTAAGGAATGAAAGCAAAGTTTCCTAGCCGCAGGAAAGCAGACCGAGGCCTGCTGTTTTCTCTAGGCGATTGACGTGAGCTTGAGGGTGAGGCCTGTACTACATTGTGGAAAAGCTCGGGGTCACGGCTGTCTTCCTCCCTCTCTCGGGCCCATACCCTGGGCTCAGCCATGGGGGAATGCTGAGTGGGAGAGACTGCCTCTCTGCCGGACTCAGAAGGCTTCCTCCCTTTAGGGCAAGTCCGTTTGTGTCTTACTTCGTGGAGGAGGAATGAGGGCGCCCAGAGATATTCTGACATGAAATGCCTAACGACAGAGGATCTGGAGGAGCTGGTTTGTCAGTGGAAGGAGCCAAAAAGCCTGCATTCCTAAGGCCTCTCTGAGAACTGCCAGACACTCTGCCGTCATAGGCCTAAGAACTGGAAATTGGGACGGCAAGGCAACACTTGGAATCCTAGGATGCACTGGAAGTGCGGCTCTCAAACTGGATTGGAAGAAGCTTCCAAGCATAGTGTTCTTTCATGTACCAAAGAGAACCCAAGTGTCTGAGGCTGCTAGCGGTGTTGCTGGAGAGAACTGGCATCCCCGTGGGCCTGTCGGCTCATTTGCTCTTTCTGACCCTCGAAGGAAAGTCTTCCAAAAAGCCTTTGGGACCCGCTTAGAGAGAACAGCTGCGAAGCTGATGCACAGAACTTTGACATAGAGACGAGCCCTGGGTCCCAAGCAGCCACCTATCTCTGGAGAGTACGTACCCCACCCAGGGATTCAAGCAGGGAGTTTGCCTTGTACAACTTACGCAGGACACTGGGAGGAGATGGAGGGCCACTCTACCTGCGCTCACACTACGTGGCCCGGAGAAGTTATCACGCAGCAGAATTCAACACCCTCCCACTACACGTGTGTAGCCAAAAGAGGCGCTGGGCAGTGGGTGTTCTCAGCCCAAGAGCAGTCCTTGTTCTGGGCCGCACCTGCTCTGTGGTTCAAAGGTTCTCTGAGTCTGCTCCTTTGGAGGCATTTCAGAGCGGACGCTATCCCTGGGCTGCCGAAGCAAAGAGGCATAGCGGCCTTTCACACTGAAGGCATGGGCTTGTTTCCCATTCAGAGAGTGTATGTTGCCCCTCCCAGGCTGGAGGCGCGTTAGGTGACACCCTTTGGGCCGTGCCCCTGGAAAATGCAAGGGGCTGTACCCGATTTGGGCTGCCTGGTGAAACAACTTGCAGTCACCAGCACCCTGAGTACCTTTCCTGAAGTCTGAGTCCTAGCTAGGTAAACTCGGCCTTCGGAGGCGAGAGGGGAGCAAACATGTTCAACTTGTGGGGAAAGTCTTGGACCAATGACCAGTATGCTTGTGCTTGGGCGAGGCTTAGGCAGGAGCTTTCCAACACAGGGTTTTGACCTTACCATAAGCCGTCCCTTTGGGCTGAAGCAGGCGGCGGGTCTGTGTGTATCACAGTCTGGGAAGGAGGGCCTCAGGTGAGTCTGCCAACTGACTGCCCTCCATCATAGCCAGCTGAGAAAATATGGCAAGGCTGATGGAACCCACTTACAGCGAAATGTTTCTCTTCAGAAGAGGAGATGTTGCTACCAAACGTCAGCAGCTCCTCAGAGTGCTGTTCTGGTGTAGACTAGGGCAAGCTCCCACGGTCCGAAGATTATGAACGACGGCTCTTTTCCAGTTGCTTCATCCGAGAGAGAGCCAGAAGGGCTGATCTCAACAAATAGGGCTGCATACCGTGAGTGCTTCGGGCAGGGCAGTCCTGAGCCAGTGTGCCACCTAAGGAATGAAAGCAAAGTTTCCTAGCCGCAGGAAAGCAGACCGAGGCCTGCTGTTTTCTCTAGGCGATTGACGTGAGCTTGAGGGTGAGGCCTGTACTACATTGTGGAAAAGCTCGGGGTCACGGCTGTCTTCCTCCCTCTCTCGGGCCCATACCCTGGGCTCAGCCATGGGGGAATGCTGAGTGGGAGAGACTGCCTCTCTGCCGGACTCAGAAGGCTTCCTCCCTTTAGGGCAAGTCCGTTTGTGTCTTACTTCGTGGAGGAGGAATGAGGGCGCCCAGAGATATTCTGACATGAAATGCCTAACGACAGAGGATCTGGAGGAGCTGGTTTGTCAGTGGAAGGAGCCAAAAAGCCTGCATTCCTAAGGCCTCTCTGAGAACTGCCAGACACTCTGCCGTCATAGGCCTAAGAACTGGAAATTGTGACGGCAAGGCAACACTTGGAATCCTAGGATGCACTGGAAGTGCGGCTCTCAAACTGGATTGGAAGAAGCTTCCAAGCATAGTGTTCTTTCATGTACCAAAGAGAACCCAAGTGTCTGAGGCTGCTAGCGGTGTTGCTGGAGAGAACTGGCATCCCCGTGGGCCTGTCGGCTCATTTGCTCTTTCTGACCCTCGAAGGAAAGTCTTCCAAAAAGCCTTTGGGACCCGCTTAGAGAGAACAGCTGCGAAGCTGATGCACAGAACTTTGACATAGAGACGAGCCCTGGGTCCCAAGCAGCCACCTATCTCTGGAGAGTACGTACCCCACCCAGGGATTCAAGCAGGGAGTTTGCCTTGTACAACTTACGCAGGACACTGGGAGGAGATGGAGGGCCACTCTACCTGCGCTCACACTACGTGGCCCGGAGAAGTTATCACGCAGCAGAATTCAACACCCTCCCACTACACGTGTGTAGCCAAAAGAGGCGCTGGGCAGTGGGTGTTCTCAGCCCAAGAGCAGTCCTTGTTCTGGGCCGCACCTGCTCTGTGGTTCAAAGGTTCTCTGAGTCTGCTCCTTTGGAGGCATTTCAGAGCGGACGCTATCCCTGGGCTGCCGAAGCAAAGAGGCATAGCGGCCTTTCACACTGAAGGCATGGGCTTGTTTCCCATTCAGAGAGTGTATGTTGCCCCTCCCAGGCTGGAGGCGCGTTAGGTGACACCCTTTGGGCCGTGCCCCTGGAAAATGCAAGGGGCTGTACCCGATTTGGGCTGCCTGGTGAAACAACTAGCAGTCACCAGCACCCTGAGTACCCTTCCTGAAGTCTGAGTCCTAGCTAGGTAAACTCGGCCTTCGGAGGCGAGAGGGGAGCAAACATGTTCAACTTGTGGGGAAAGTCTTGGACCAATGACCAGTATGCTTGTGCTTGGGCGAGGCTTAGGCAGGAGCTTTCCAACACAGGGTTTTGACCTTACCATAAGCCGTCCCTTTGGGCTGAAGCAGGCGGCGGGTCTGTGTGTATCACAGTCTGGGAAGGAGGGCCTCAGGTGAGTCTGCCAACTGACTGCCCTCCATCATAGCCAGCTGAGAAAATATGGCAAGGCTGATGGAACCCACTTACAGCGAAATGTTTCTCTTCAGAAGAGGAGATGTTGCTACCAAACGTCAGCAGCTCCTCAGAGTGCTGTTCTGGTGTAGACTAGGGCAAGCTCCCACGGTCCGAAGATTATGAACGACGGCTCTTTTCCAGTTGCTTCATCCGAGAGAGAGCCAGAAGGGCTGATCTCAACAAATAGGGCTGCACACCGCGAGTGCTTCGGGCAGGGCAGTCCTGAGCCAGTGTGCCACCTAAGGAATGAAAGCAAAGTTTCCTAGCCGCAGGAAAGCAGACCGAGGCCTGCTGTTTTCTCTAGGCGATTGACGTGAGCTTGAGGGTGAGGCCTGTACTACATTGTGGAAAAGCTCGGGGTCACGGCTGTCTTCCTCCCTCTCTCGGGCCCATACCCTGGGCTCAGCCATGGGGGAATGCTGAGTGGGAGAGACTGCCTCTCTGCCGGACTCAGAAGGCTTCCTCCCTTTAGGGCAAGTCCGTTTGTGTCTTACTTCGTGGAGGAGGAATGAGGGCGCCCAGAGATATTCTGACATGAAATGCCTAACGACAGAGGATCTGGAGGAGCTGGTTTGTCAGTGGAAGGAGCCAAAAAGCCTGCATTCCTAAGGCCTCTCTGAGAACTGCCAGACACTCTGCCGTCATAGGCCTAAGAACTGGAAATTGGGACGGCAAGGCAACACTTGGAATCCTAGGATGCACTGGAAGTGCGGCTCTCAAACTGGATTGGAAGAAGCTTCCAAGCATAGTGTTCTTTCATGTACCAAAGAGAACCCAAGTGTCTGAGGCTGCTAGCGGTGTTGCTGGAGAGAACTGGCATCCCCGTGGGCCTGTCGGCTCATTTGCTCTTTCTGACCCTCGAAGGAAAGTCTTCCAAAAAGCCTTTGGGACCCGCTTAGAGAGAACAGCTGCGAAGCTGATGCACAGAACTTTGACATAGAGACGAGCCCTGGGTCCCAAGCAGCCACCTATCTCTGGAGAGTACGTACCCCACCCAGGGATTCAAGCAGGGAGTTTGCCTTGTACAACTTACGCAGGACACTGGGAGGAGATGGAGGGCCACTCTACCTGCGCTCACACTACGTGGCCCGGAGAAGTTATCACGCAGCAGAATTCAACACCCTCCCACTACACGTGTGTAGCCAAAAGAGGCGCTGGGCAGTGGGTGTTCTCAGCCCAAGAGCAGTCCTTGTTCTGGGCCGCACCTGCTCTGTGGTTCAAAGGTTCTCTGAGTCTGCTCCTTTGGAGGCATTTCAGAGCGGACGCTATCCCTGGGCTGCCGAAGCAAAGAGGCATAGCGGCCTTTCACACTGAAGGCATGGGCTTGTTTCCCATTCAGAGAGTGTATGTTGCCCCTCCCAGGCTGGAGGCGCGTTAGGTGACACCCTTTGGGCCGTGCCCCTGGAAAATGCAAGGGGCTGTACCCGATTTGGGCTGCCTGGTGAAACAACTTGCAGTCACCAGCACCCTGAGTACCTTTCCTGAAGTCTGAGTCCTAGCTAGGTAAACTCGGCCTTCGGAGGCGAGAGGGGAGCAAACATGTTCAACTTGTGGGGAAAGTCTTGGACCAATGACCAGTATGCTTGTGCTTGGGCGAGGCTTAGGCAGGAGCTTTCCAACACAGGGTTTTGACCTTACCATAAGCCGTCCCTTTGGGCTGAAGCAGGCGGCGGGTCTGTGTGTATCACAGTCTGGGAAGGAGGGCCTCAGGTGAGTCTGCCAACTGACTGCCCTCCATCATAGCCAGCTGAGAAAATATGGCAAGGCTGATGGAACCCACTTACAGCGAAATGTTTCTCTTCAGAAGAGGAGATGTTGCTACCAAACGTCAGCAGCTCCTCAGAGTGCTGTTCTGGTGTAGACTAGGGCAAGCTCCCACGGTCCGAAGATTATGAACGACGGCTCTTTTCCAGTTGCTTCATCCGAGAGAGAGCCAGAAGGGCTGATCTCAACAAATAGGGCTGCATACCGTGAGTGCTTCGGGCAGGGCAGTCCTGAGCCAGTGTGCCACCTAAGGAATGAAAGCAAAGTTTCCTAGCCGCAGGAAAGCAGACCGAGGCCTGCTGTTTTCTCTAGGCGATTGACGTGAGCTTGAGGGTGAGGCCTGTACTACATTGTGGAAAAGCTCGGGGTCACGGCTGTCTTCCTCCCTCTCTCGGGCCCATACCCTGGGCTCAGCCATGGGGGAATGCTGAGTGGGAGAGACTGCCTCTCTGCCGGACTCAGAAGGCTTCCTCCCTTTAGGGCAAGTCCGTTTGTGTCTTACTTCGTGGAGGAGGAATGAGGGCGCCCAGAGATATTCTGACATGAAATGCCTAACGACAGAGGATCTGGAGGAGCTGGTTTGTCAGTGGAAGGAGCCAAAAAGCCTGCATTCCTAAGGCCTCTCTGAGAACTGCCAGACACTCTGCCGTCATAGGCCTAAGAACTGGAAATTGTGACGGCAAGGCAACACTTGGAATCCTAGGATGCACTGGAAGTGCGGCTCTCAAACTGGATTGGAAGAAGCTTCCAAGCATAGTGTTCTTTCATGTACCAAAGAGAACCCAAGTGTCTGAGGCTGCTAGCGGTGTTGCTGGAGAGAACTGGCATCCCCGTGGGCCTGTCGGCTCATTTGCTCTTTCTGACCCTCGAAGGAAAGTCTTCCAAAAAGCCTTTGGGACCCGCTTAGAGAGAACAGCTGCGAAGCTGATGCACAGAACTTTGACATAGAGACGAGCCCTGGGTCCCAAGCAGCCACCTATCTCTGGAGAGTACGTACCCCACCCAGGGATTCAAGCAGGGAGTTTGCCTTGTACAACTTACGCAGGACACTGGGAGGAGATGGAGGGCCACTCTACCTGCGCTCACACTACGTGGCCCGGAGAAGTTATCACGCAGCAGAATTCAACACCCTCCCACTACACGTGTGTAGCCAAAAGAGGCGCTGGGCAGTGGGTGTTCTCAGCCCAAGAGCAGTCCTTGTTCTGGGCCGCACCTGCTCTGTGGTTCAAAGGTTCTCTGAGTCTGCTCCTTTGGAGGCATTTCAGAGCGGACGCTATCCCTGGGCTGCCGAAGCAAAGAGGCATAGCGGCCTTTCACACTGAAGGCATGGGCTTGTTTCCCATTCAGAGAGTGTATGTTGCCCCTCCCAGGCTGGAGGCGCGTTAGGTGACACCCTTTGGGCCGTGCCCCTGGAAAATGCAAGGGGCTGTACCCGATTTGGGCTGCCTGGTGAAACAACTAGCAGTCACCAGCACCCTGAGTACCCTTCCTGAAGTCTGAGTCCTAGCTAGGTAAACTCGGCCTTCGGAGGCGAGAGGGGAGCAAACATGTTCAACTTGTGGGGAAAGTCTTGGACCAATGACCAGTATGCTTGTGCTTGGGCGAGGCTTAGGCAGGAGCTTTCCAACACAGGGTTTTGACCTTACCATAAGCCGTCCCTTTGGGCTGAAGCAGGCGGCGGGTCTGTGTGTATCACAGTCTGGGAAGGAGGGCCTCAGGTGAGTCTGCCAACTGACTGCCCTCCATCATAGCCAGCTGAGAAAATATGGCAAGGCTGATGGAACCCACTTACAGCGAAATGTTTCTCTTCAGAAGAGGAGATGTTGCTACCAAACGTCAGCAGCTCCTCAGAGTGCTGTTCTGGTGTAGACTAGGGCAAGCTCCCACGGTCCGAAGATTATGAACGACGGCTCTTTTCCAGTTGCTTCCTCCGAGAGAGAGCCAGAAGGGCTGATCTCAACAAATAGGGCTGCACACCGCGAGTGCTTCGGGCAGGGCAGTCCTGAGCCAGTGTGCCACCTAAGGAATGAAAGCAAAGTTTCCTAGCCGCAGGAAAGCAGACCGAGGCCTGCTGTTTTCTCTAGGCGATTGACGTGAGCTTGAGGGTGAGGCCTGTACTACATTGTGGAAAAGCTCGGGGTCACGGCTGTCTTCCTCCCTCTCTCGGGCCCATACCCTGGGCTCAGCCATGGGGGAATGCTGAGTGGGAGAGACTGCCTCTCTGCCGGACTCAGAAGGCTTCCTCCCTTTAGGGCAAGTCCGTTTGTGTCTTACTTCGTGGAGGAGGAATGAGGGCGCCCAGAGATATTCTGACATGAAATGCCTAACGACAGAGGATCTGGAGGAGCTGGTTTGTCAGTGGAAGGAGCCAAAAAGCCTGCATTCCTAAGGCCTCTCTGAGAACTGCCAGACACTCTGCCGTCATAGGCCTAAGAACTGGAAATTGTGACGGCAAGGCAACACTTGGAATCCTAGGATGCACTGGAAGTGCGGCTCTCAAACTGGATTGGAAGAAGCTTCCAAGCATAGTGTTCTTTCATGTACCAAAGAGAACCCAAGTGTCTGAGGCTGCTAGCGGTGTTGCTGGAGAGAACTGGCATCCCCGTGGGCCTGTCGGCTCATTTGCTCTTTCTGACCCTCGAAGGAAAGTCTTCCAAAAAGCCTTTGGGACCCGCTTAGAGAGAACAGCTGCGAAGCTGATGCACAGAACTTTGACATAGAGACGAGCCCTGGGTCCCAAGCAGCCACCTATCTCTGGAGAGTACGTACCCCACCCAGGGATTCAAGCAGGGAGTTTGCCTTGTACAACTTACGCAGGACACTGGGAGGAGATGGAGGGCCACTCTACCTGCGCTCACACTACGTGGCCCGGAGAAGTTATCACGCAGCAGAATTCAACACCCTCCCACTACACGTGTGTAGCCAAAAGAGGCGCTGGGCAGTGGGTGTTCTCAGCCCAAGAGCAGTCCTTGTTCTGGGCCGCACCTGCTCTGTGGTTCAAAGGTTCTCTGAGTCTGCTCCTTTGGAGGCATTTCAGAGCGGACGCTATCCCTGGGCTGCCGAAGCAAAGAGGCATAGCGGCCTTTCACACTGAAGGCATGGGCTTGTTTCCCATTCAGAGAGTGTATGTTGCCCCTCCCAGGCTGGAGGCGCGTTAGGTGACACCCTTTGGGCCGTGCCCCTGGAAAATGCAAGGGGCTGTACCCGATTTGGGCTGCCTGGTGAAACAACTAGCAGTCACCAGCACCCTGAGTACCTTTCCTGAAGTCTGAGTCCTAGCTAGGTAAACTCGGCCTTCGGAGGCGAGAGGGGAGCAAACATGTTCAACTTGTGGGGAAAGTCTTGGACCAATGACCAGTATGCTTGTGCTTGGGCGAGGCTTAGGCAGGAGCTTTCCAACACAGGGTTTTGACCTTACCATAAGCCGTCCCTTTGGGCTGAAGCAGGCGGCGGGTCTGTGTGTATCACAGTCTGGGAAGGAGGGCCTCAGGTGAGTCTGCCAACTGACTGCCCTCCATCATAGCCAGCTGAGAAAATATGGCAAGGCTGATGGAACCCACTTACAGCGAAATGTTTCTCTTCAGAAGAGGAGATGTTGCTACCAAACGTCAGCAGCTCCTCAGAGTGCTGTTCTGGTGTAGACTAGGGCAAGCTCCCACGGTCCGAAGATTATGAACGACGGCTCTTTTCCAGTTGCTTCCTCCGAGAGAGAGCCAGAAGGGCTGATCTCAACAAATAGGGCTGCACACCGTGAGTGCTTCGGGCAGGGCAGTCCTGAGCCAGTGTGCCACCTAAGGAATGAAAGCAAAGTTTCCTAGCCGCAGGAAAGCAGACCGAGGCCTGCTGTTTTCTCTAGGCGATTGACGTGAGCTTGAGGGTGAGGCCTGTACTACATTGTGGAAAAGCTCGGGGTCACGGCTGTCTTCCTCCCTCTCTCGGGCCCATACCCTGGGCTCAGCCATGGGGGAATGCTGAGTGGGAGAGACTGCCTCTCTGCCGGACTCAGAAGGCTTCCTCCCTTTAGGGCAAGTCCGTTTGTGTCTTACTTCGTGGAGGAGGAATGAGGGCGCCCAGAGATATTCTGACATGAAATGCCTAACGACAGAGGATCTGGAGGAGCTGGTTTGTCAGTGGAAGGAGCCAAAAAGCCTGCATTCCTAAGGCCTCTCTGAGAACTGCCAGACACTCTGCCGTCATAGGCCTAAGAACTGGAAATTGTGACGGCAAGGCAACACTTGGAATCCTAGGATGCACTGGAAGTGCGGCTCTCAAACTGGATTGGAAGAAGCTTCCAAGCATAGTGTTCTTTCATGTACCAAAGAGAACCCAAGTGTCTGAGGCTGCTAGCGGTGTTGCTGGAGAGAACTGGCATCCCCGTGGGCCTGTCGGCTCATTTGCTCTTTCTGACCCTCGAAGGAAAGTCTTCCAAAAAGCCTTTGGGACCCGCTTAGAGAGAACAGCTGCGAAGCTGATGCACAGAACTTTGACATAGAGACGAGCCCTGGGTCCCAAGCAGCCACCTATCTCTGGAGAGTACGTACCCCACCCAGGGATTCAAGCAGGGAGTTTGCCTTGTACAACTTACGCAGGACACTGGGAGGAGATGGAGGGCCACTCTACCTGCGCTCACACTACGTGGCCCGGAGAAGTTATCACGCAGCAGAATTCAACACCCTCCCACTACACGTGTGTAGCCAAAAGAGGCGCTGGGCAGTGGGTGTTCTCAGCCCAAGAGCAGTCCTTGTTCTGGGCCGCACCTGCTCTGTGGTTCAAAGGTTCTCTGAGTCTGCTCCTTTGGAGGCATTTCAGAGCGGACGCTATCCCTGGGCTGCCGAAGCAAAGAGGCATAGCGGCCTTTCACACTGAAGGCATGGGCTTGTTTCCCATTCAGAGAGTGTATGTTGCCCCTCCCAGGCTGGAGGCGCGTTAGGTGACACCCTTTGGGCCGTGCCCCTGGAAAATGCAAGGGGCTGTACCCGATTTGGGCTGCCTGGTGAAACAACTAGCAGTCACCAGCACCCTGAGTACCTTTCCTGAAGTCTGAGTCCTAGCTAGGTAAACTCGGCCTTCGGAGGCGAGAGGGGAGCAAACATGTTCAACTTGTGGGGAAAGTCTTGGACCAATGACCAGTATGCTTGTGCTTGGGCGAGGCTTAGGCAGGAGCTTTCCAACACAGGGTTTTGACCTTACCATAAGCCGTCCCTTTGGGCTGAAGCAGGCGGCGGGTCTGTGTGTATCACAGTCTGGGAAGGAGGGCCTCAGGTGAGTCTGCCAACTGACTGCCCTCCATCATAGCCAGCTGAGAAAATATGGCAAGGCTGATGGAACCCACTTACAGCGAAATGTTTCTCTTCAGAAGAGGAGATGTTGCTACCAAACGTCAGCAGCTCCTCAGAGTGCTGTTCTGGTGTAGACTAGGGCAAGCTCCCACGGTCCGAAGATTATGAACGACGGCTCTTTTCCAGTTGCTTCCTCCGAGAGAGAGCCAGAAGGGCTGATCTCAACAAATAGGGCTGCACACCGCGAGTGCTTCGGGCAGGGCAGTCCTGAGCCAGTGTGCCACCTAAGGAATGAAAGCAAAGTTTCCTAGCCGCAGGAAAGCAGACCGAGGCCTGCTGTTTTCTCTAGGCGATTGACGTGAGCT
Organism: Balaenoptera borealis; assembly: GCF_965194805.1. Classification (NCBI taxonomy): domain Eukaryota; kingdom Metazoa; phylum Chordata; class Mammalia; order Artiodactyla; family Balaenopteridae; genus Balaenoptera; species Balaenoptera borealis. Next base: position 10,013 of record NW_028122511.1, on the reverse strand, counting down.
TGAGGGTGAGGCCTGTACTACATTGTGGAAAAGCTCGGGGTCACGGCTGTCTTCCTCCCTCTCTCGGGCCCATACCCTGGGCTCAGCCATGGGGGAATGCTGAGTGGGAGAGACTGCCTCTCTGCCGGACTCAGAAGGCTTCCTCCCTTTAGGGCAAGTCCGTTTGTGTCTTACTTCGTGGAGGAGGAATGAGGGCGCCCAGAGATATTCTGACATGAAATGCCTAACGACAGAGGATCTGGAGGAGCTGGTTTGTCAGTGGAAGGAGCCAAAAAGCCTGCATTCCTAAGGCCTCTCTGAGAACTGCCAGACACTCTGCCGTCATAGGCCTAAGAACTGGAAATTGTGACGGCAAGGCAACACTTGGAATCCTAGGATGCACTGGAAGTGCGGCTCTCAAACTGGATTGGAAGAAGCTTCCAAGCATAGTGTTCTTTCATGTACCAAAGAGAACCCAAGTGTCTGAGGCTGCTAGCGGTGTTGCTGGAGAGAACTGGCATCCCCGTGGGCCTGTCGGCTCATTTGCTCTTTCTGACCCTCGAAGGAAAGTCTTCCAAAAAGCCTTTGGGACCCGCTTAGAGAGAACAGCTGCGAAGCTGATGCACAGAACTTTGACATAGAGACGAGCCCTGGGTCCCAAGCAGCCACCTATCTCTGGAGAGTACGTACCCCACCCAGGGATTCAAGCAGGGAGTTTGCCTTGTACAACTTACGCAGGACACTGGGAGGAGATGGAGGGCCACTCTACCTGCGCTCACACTACGTGGCCCGGAGAAGTTATCACGCAGCAGAATTCAACACCCTCCCACTACACGTGTGTAGCCAAAAGAGGCGCTGGGCAGTGGGTGTTCTCAGCCCAAGAGCAGTCCTTGTTCTGGGCCGCACCTGCTCTGTGGTTCAAAGGTTCTCTGAGTCTGCTCCTTTGGAGGCATTTCAGAGCGGACGCTATCCCTGGGCTGCCGAAGCAAAGAGGCATAGCGGCCTTTCACACTGAAGGCATGGGCTTGTTTCCCATTCAGAGAGTGTATGTTGCCCCTCCCAGGCTGGAGGCGCGTTAGGTGACACCATTTGCGCCGTGCCCCTGGAAAATGCAAGTGGCTGTACCCGATTTGGGCTGCCTGGTGAAACAACTTGCAGTCACCAGCACCCTGAGTACCCTTCCTGAAGTCTGAGTCCTAGCTAGGTAAACTCGGCCTTCGGAGGCGAGAGGGGAGCAAACATGTTCAACTTGTGGGGAAAGTCTTGGACCAATGACCAGTATGCTTGTGCTTGGGCGAGGCTTAGGCAGGAGCTTTCCAACACAGGGTTTTGACCTTACCATAAGCCGTCCCTTTGGGCTGAAGCAGGCGGCGGGTCTGTGTGTATCACAGTCTGGGAAGGAGGGCCTCAGGTGAGTCTGCCAACTGACTGCCCTCCATCATAGCCAGCTGAGAAAATATGGCAAGGCTGATGGAACCCACTTACAGCGAAATGTTTCTCTTCAGAAGAGGAGATGTTGCTACCAAACGTCAGCAGCTCCTCAGAGTGCTGTTCTGGTGTAGACTAGGGCAAGCTCCCACGGTCCGAAGATTATGAACGACGGCTCTTTTCCAGTTGCTTCCTCCGAGAGAGAGCCAGAAGGGCTGATCTCAACAAATAGGGCTGCACACCGCGAGTGCTTCGGGCAGGGCAGTCCTGAGCCAGTGTGCCACCTAAGGAATGAAAGCAAAGTTTCCTAGCCGCAGGAAAGCAGACCGAGGCCTGCTGTTTTCTCTAGGCGATTGACGTGAGCTTGAGGGTGAGGCCTGTACTACATTGTGGAAAAGCTCGGGGTCACGGCTGTCTTCCTCCCTCTCTCGGGCCCATACCCTGGGCTCAGCCATGGGGGAATGCTGAGTGGGAGAGACTGCCTCTCTGCCGGACTCAGAAGGCTTCCTCCCTTTAGGGCAAGTCCGTTTGTGTCTTACTTCGTGGAGGAGGAATGAGGGCGCCCAGAGATATTCTGACATGAAATGCCTAACGACAGAGGATCTGGAGGAGCTGGTTTGTCAGTGGAAGGAGCCAAAAAGCCTGCATTCCTAAGGCCTCTCTGAGAACTGCCAGACACTCTGCCGTCATAGGCCTAAGAACTGGAAATTGTGACGGCAAGGCAACACTTGGAATCCTAGGATGCACTGGAAGTGCGGCTCTCAAACTGGATTGGAAGAAGCTTCCAAGCATAGTGTTCTTTCATGTACCAAAGAGAACCCAAGTGTCTGAGGCTGCTAGCGGTGTTGCTGGAGAGAACTGGCATCCCCGTGGGCCTGTCGGCTCATTTGCTCTTTCTGACCCTCGAAGGAAAGTCTTCCAAAAAGCCTTTGGGACCCGCTTAGAGAGAACAGCTGCGAAGCTGATGCACAGAACTTTGACATAGAGACGAGCCCTGGGTCCCAAGCAGCCACCTATCTCTGGAGAGTACGTACCCCACCCAGGGATTCAAGCAGGGAGTTTGCCTTGTACAACTTACGCAGGACACTGGGAGGAGATGGAGGGCCACTCTACCTGCGCTCACACTACGTGGCCCGGAGAAGTTATCACGCAGCAGAATTCAACACCCTCCCACTACACGTGTGTAGCCAAAAGAGGCGCTGGGCAGTGGGTGTTCTCAGCCCAAGAGCAGTCCTTGTTCTGGGCCGCACCTGCTCTGTGGTTCAAAGGTTCTCTGAGTCTGCTCCTTTGGAGGCATTTCAGAGCGGACGCTATCCCTGGGCTGCCGAAGCAAAGAGGCATAGCGGCCTTTCACACTGAAGGCATGGGCTTGTTTCCCATTCAGAGAGTGTATGTTGCCCCTCCCAGGCTGGAGGCGCGTTAGGTGACACCCTTTGGGCCGTGCCCCTGGAAAATGCAAGGGGCTGTACCCGATTTGGGCTGCCTGGTGAAACAACTAGCAGTCACCAGCACCCTGAGTACCTTTCCTGAAGTCTGAGTCCTAGCTAGGTAAACTCGGCCTTCGGAGGCGAGAGGGGAGCAAACATGTTCAACTTGTGGGGAAAGTCTTGGACCAATGACCAGTATGCTTGTGCTTGGGCGAGGCTTAGGCAGGAGCTTTCCAACACAGGGTTTTGACCTTACCATAAGCCGTCCCTTTGGGCTGAAGCAGGCGGCGGGTCTGTGTGTATCACAGTCTGGGAAGGAGGGCCTCAGGTGAGTCTGCCAACTGACTGCCCTCCATCATAGCCAGCTGAGAAAATATGGCAAGGCTGATGGAACCCACTTACAGCGAAATGTTTCTCTTCAGAAGAGGAGATGTTGCTACCAAACGTCAGCAGCTCCTCAGAGTGCTGTTCTGGTGTAGACTAGGGCAAGCTCCCACGGTCCGAAGATTATGAACGACGGCTCTTTTCCAGTTGCTTCCTCCGAGAGAGAGCCAGAAGGGCTGATCTCAACAAATAGGGCTGCACACCGCGAGTGCTTCGGGCAGGGCAGTCCTGAGCCAGTGTGCCACCTAAGGAATGAAAGCAAAGTTTCCTAGCCGCAGGAAAGCAGACCGAGGCCTGCTGTTTTCTCTAGGCGATTGACGTGAGCTTGAGGGTGAGGCCTGTACTACATTGTGGAAAAGCTCGGGGTCACGGCTGTCTTCCTCCCTCTCTCGGGCCCATACCCTGGGCTCAGCCATGGGGGAATGCTGAGTGGGAGAGACTGCCTCTCTGCCGGACTCAGAAGGCTTCCTCCCTTTAGGGCAAGTCCGTTTGTGTCTTACTTCGTGGAGGAGGAATGAGGGCGCCCAGAGATATTCTGACATGAAATGCCTAACGACAGAGGATCTGGAGGAGCTGGTTTGTCAGTGGAAGGAGCCAAAAAGCCTGCATTCCTAAGGCCTCTCTGAGAACTGCCAGACACTCTGCCGTCATAGGCCTAAGAACTGGAAATTGTGACGGCAAGGCAACACTTGGAATCCTAGGATGCACTGGAAGTGCGGCTCTCAAACTGGATTGGAAGAAGCTTCCAAGCATAGTGTTCTTTCATGTACCAAAGAGAACCCAAGTGTCTGAGGCTGCTAGCGGTGTTGCTGGAGAGAACTGGCATCCCCGTGGGCCTGTCGGCTCATTTGCTCTTTCTGACCCTCGAAGGAAAGTCTTCCAAAAAGCCTTTGGGACCCGCTTAGAGAGAACAGCTGCGAAGCTGATGCACAGAACTTTGACATAGAGACGAGCCCTGGGTCCCAAGCAGCCACCTATCTCTGGAGAGTACGTACCCCACCCAGGGATTCAAGCAGGGAGTTTGCCTTGTACAACTTACGCAGGACACTGGGAGGAGATGGAGGGCCACTCTACCTGCGCTCACACTACGTGGCCCGGAGAAGTTATCACGCAGCAGAATTCAACACCCTCCCACTACACGTGTGTAGCCAAAAGAGGCGCTGGGCAGTGGGTGTTCTCAGCCCAAGAGCAGTCCTTGTTCTGGGCCGCACCTGCTCTGTGGTTCAAAGGTTCTCTGAGTCTGCTCCTTTGGAGGCATTTCAGAGCGGACGCTATCCCTGGGCTGCCGAAGCAAAGAGGCATAGCGGCCTTTCACACTGAAGGCATGGGCTTGTTTCCCATTCAGAGAGTGTATGTTGCCCCTCCCAGGCTGGAGGCGCGTTAGGTGACACCCTTTGGGCCGTGCCCCTGGAAAATGCAAGGGGCTGTACCCGATTTGGGCTGCCTGGTGAAACAACTTGCAGTCACCAGCACCCTGAGTACCTTTCCTGAAGTCTGAGTCCTAGCTAGGTAAACTCGGCCTTCGGAGGCGAGAGGGGAGCAAACATGTTCAACTTGTGGGGAAAGTCTTGGACCAATGACCAGTATGCTTGTGCTTGGGCGAGGCTTAGGCAGGAGCTTTCCAACACAGGGTTTTGACCTTACCATAAGCCGTCCCTTTGGGCTGAAGCAGGCGGCGGGTCTGTGTGTATCACAGTCTGGGAAGGAGGGCCTCAGGTGAGTCTGCCAACTGACTGCCCTCCATCATAGCCAGCTGAGAAAATATGGCAAGGCTGATGGAACCCACTTACAGCGAAATGTTTCTCTTCAGAAGAGGAGATGTTGCTACCAAACGTCAGCAGCTCCTCAGAGTGCTGTTCTGGTGTAGACTAGGGCAAGCTCCCACGGTCCGAAGATTATGAACGACGGCTCTTTTCCAGTTGCTTCCTCCGAGAGAGAGCCAGAAGGGCTGATCTCAACAAATAGGGCTGCACACCGCGAGTGCTTCGGGCAGGGCAGTCCTGAGCCAGTGTGCCACCTAAGGAATGAAAGCAAAGTTTCCTAGCCGCAGGAAAGCAGACCGAGGCCTGCTGTTTTCTCTAGGCGATTGACGTGAGCTTGAGGGTGAGGCCTGTACTACATTGTGGAAAAGCTCGGGGTCACGGCTGTCTTCCTCCCTCTCTCGGGCCCATACCCTGGGCTCAGCCATGGGGGAATGCTGAGTGGGAGAGACTGCCTCTCTGCCGGACTCAGAAGGCTTCCTCCCTTTAGGGCAAGTCCGTTTGTGTCTTACTTCGTGGAGGAGGAATGAGGGCGCCCAGAGATATTCTGACATGAAATGCCTAACGACAGAGGATCTGGAGGAGCTGGTTTGTCAGTGGAAGGAGCCAAAAAGCCTGCATTCCTAAGGCCTCTCTGAGAACTGCCAGACACTCTGCCGTCATAGGCCTAAGAACTGGAAATTGTGACGGCAAGGCAACACTTGGAATCCTAGGATGCACTGGAAGTGCGGCTCTCAAACTGGATTGGAAGAAGCTTCCAAGCATAGTGTTCTTTCATGTACCAAAGAGAACCCAAGTGTCTGAGGCTGCTAGCGGTGTTGCTGGAGAGAACTGGCATCCCCGTGGGCCTGTCGGCTCATTTGCTCTTTCTGACCCTCGAAGGAAAGTCTTCCAAAAAGCCTTTGGGACCCGCTTAGAGAGAACAGCTGCGAAGCTGATGCACAGAACTTTGACATAGAGACGAGCCCTGGGTCCCAAGCAGCCACCTATCTCTGGAGAGTACGTACCCCACCCAGGGATTCAAGCAGGGAGTTTGCCTTGTACAACTTACGCAGGACACTGGGAGGAGATGGAGGGCCACTCTACCTGCGCTCACACTACGTGGCCCGGAGAAGTTATCACGCAGCAGAATTCAACACCCTCCCACTACACGTGTGTAGCCAAAAGAGGCGCTGGGCAGTGGGTGTTCTCAGCCCAAGAGCAGTCCTTGTTCTGGGCCGCACCTGCTCTGTGGTTCAAAGGTTCTCTGAGTCTGCTCCTTTGGAGGCATTTCAGAGCGGACGCTATCCCTGGGCTGCCGAAGCAAAGAGGCATAGCGGCCTTTCACACTGAAGGCATGGGCTTGTTTCCCATTCAGAGAGTGTATGTTGCCCCTCCCAGGCTGGAGGCGCGTTAGGTGACACCTTTTGGGCCGTGCCCCTGGAAAATGCAAGGGGCTGTACCCGATTTGGGCTGCCTGGTGAAACAACTAGCAGTCACCAGCACCCTGAGTACCTTTCCTGAAGTCTGAGTCCTAGCTAGGTAAACTCGGCCTTCGGAGGCGAGAGGGGAGCAAACATGTTCAACTTGTGGGGAAAGTCTTGGACCAATGACCAGTATGCTTGTGCTTGGGCGAGGCTTAGGCAGGAGCTTTCCAACACAGGGTTTTGACCTTACCATAAGCCGTCCCTTTGGGCTGAAGCAGGCGGCGGGTCTGTGTGTATCACAGTCTGGGAAGGAGGGCCTCAGGTGAGTCTGCCAACTGACTGCCCTCCATCATAGCCAGCTGAGAAAATATGGCAAGGCTGATGGAACCCACTTACAGCGAAATGTTTCTCTTCAGAAGAGGAGATGTTGCTACCAAACGTCAGCAGCTCCTCAGAGTGCTGTTCTGGTGTAGACTAGGGCAAGCTCCCACGGTCCGAAGATTATGAACGACGGCTCTTTTCCAGTTGCTTCCTCCGAGAGAGAGCCAGAAGGGCTGATCTCAACAAATAGGGCTGCACACCGCGAGTGCTTCGGGCAGGGCAGTCCTGAGCCAGTGTGCCACCTAAGGAATGAAAGCAAAGTTTCCTAGCCGCAGGAAAGCAGACCGAGGCCTGCTGTTTTCTCTAGGCGATTGACGTGAGCTTGAGGGTGAGGCCTGTACTACATTGTGGAAAAGCTCGGGGTCACGGCTGTCTTCCTCCCTCTCTCGGGCCCATACCCTGGGCTCAGCCATGGGGGAATGCTGAGTGGGAGAGACTGCCTCTCTGCCGGACTCAGAAGGCTTCCTCCCTTTAGGGCAAGTCCGTTTGTGTCTTACTTCGTGGAGGAGGAATGAGGGCGCCCAGAGATATTCTGACATGAAATGCCTAACGACAGAGGATCTGGAGGAGCTGGTTTGTCAGTGGAAGGAGCCAAAAAGCCTGCATTCCTAAGGCCTCTCTGAGAACTGCCAGACACTCTGCCGTCATAGGCCTAAGAACTGGAAATTGTGACGGCAAGGCAACACTTGGAATCCTAGGATGCACTGGAAGTGCGGCTCTCAAACTGGATTGGAAGAAGCTTCCAAGCATAGTGTTCTTTCATGTACCAAAGAGAACCCAAGTGTCTGAGGCTGCTAGCGGTGTTGCTGGAGAGAACTGGCATCCCCGTGGGCCTGTCGGCTCATTTGCTCTTTCTGACCCTCGAAGGAAAGTCTTCCAAAAAGCCTTTGGGACCCGCTTAGAGAGAACAGCTGCGAAGCTGATGCACAGAACTTTGACATAGAGACGAGCCCTGGGTCCCAAGCAGCCACCTATCTCTGGAGAGTACGTACCCCACCCAGGGATTCAAGCAGGGAGTTTGCCTTGTACAACTTACGCAGGACACTGGGAGGAGATGGAGGGCCACTCTACCTGCGCTCACACTACGTGGCCCGGAGAAGTTATCACGCAGCAGAATTCAACACCCTCCCACTACACGTGTGTAGCCAAAAGAGGCGCTGGGCAGTGGGTGTTCTCAGCCCAAGAGCAGTCCTTGTTCTGGGCCGCACCTGCTCTGTGGTTCAAAGGTTCTCTGAGTCTGCTCCTTTGGAGGCATTTCAGAGCGGACGCTATCCCTGGGCTGCCGAAGCAAAGAGGCATAGCGGCCTTTCACACTGAAGGCATGGGCTTGTTTCCCATTCAGAGAGTGTATGTTGCCCCTCCCAGGCTGGAGGCGCGTTAGGTGACACCCTTTGGGCCGTGCCCCTGGAAAATGCAAGGGGCTGTACCCGATTTGGGCTGCCTGGTGAAACAACTAGCAGTCACCAGCACCCTGAGTACCTTTCCTGAAGTCTGAGTCCTAGCTAGGTAAACTCGGCCTTCGGAGGCGAGAGGGGAGCAAACATGTTCAACTTGTGGGGAAAGTCTTGGACCAATGACCAGTATGCTTGTGCTTGGGCGAGGCTTAGGCAGGAGCTTTCCAACACAGGGTTTTGACCTTACCATAAGCCGTCCCTTTGGGCTGAAGCAGGCGGCGGGTCTGTGTGTATCACAGTCTGGGAAGGAGGGCCTCAGGTGAGTCTGCCAACTGACTGCCCTCCATCATAGCCAGCTGAGAAAATATGGCAAGGCTGATGGAACCCACTTACAGCGAAATGTTTCTCTTCAGAAGAGGAGATGTTGCTACCAAACGTCAGCAGCTCCTCAGAGTGCTGTTCTGGTGTAGACTAGGGCAAGCTCCCACGGTCCGAAGATTATGAACGACGGCTCTTTTCCAGTTGCTTCCTCCGAGAGAGAGCCAGAAGGGCTGATCTCAACAAATAGGGCTGCACACCGCGAGTGCTTCGGGCAGGGCAGTCCTGAGCCAGTGTGCCACCTAAGGAATGAAAGCAAAGTTTCCTAGCCGCAGGAAAGCAGACCGAGGCCTGCTGTTTTCTCTAGGCGATTGACGTGAGCTTGAGGGTGAGGCCTGTACTACATTGTGGAAAAGCTCGGGGTCACGGCTGTCTTCCTCCCTCTCTCGGGCCCATACCCTGGGCTCAGCCATGGGGGAATGCTGAGTGGGAGAGACTGCCTCTCTGCCGGACTCAGAAGGCTTCCTCCCTTTAGGGCAAGTCCGTTTGTGTCTTACTTCGTGGAGGAGGAATGAGGGCGCCCAGAGATATTCTGACATGAAATGCCTAACGACAGAGGATCTGGAGGAGCTGGTTTGTCAGTGGAAGGAGCCAAAAAGCCTGCATTCCTAAGGCCTCTCTGAGAACTGCCAGACACTCTGCCGTCATAGGCCTAAGAACTGGAAATTGTGACGGCAAGGCAACACTTGGAATCCTAGGATGCACTGGAAGTGCGGCTCTCAAACTGGATTGGAAGAAGCTTCCAAGCATAGTGTTCTTTCATGTACCAAAGAGAACCCAAGTGTCTGAGGCTGCTAGCGGTGTTGCTGGAGAGAACTGGCATCCCCGTGGGCCTGTCGGCTCATTTGCTCTTTCTGACCCTCGAAGGAAAGTCTTCCAAAAAGCCTTTGGGACCCGCTTAGAGAGAACAGCTGCGAAGCTGATGCACAGAACTTTGACATAGAGACGAGCCCTGGGTCCCAAGCAGCCACCTATCTCTGGAGAGTACGTACCCCACCCAGGGATTCAAGCAGGGAGTTTGCCTTGTACAACTTACGCAGGACACTGGGAGGAGATGGAGGGCCACTCTACCTGCGCTCACACTACGTGGCCCGGAGAAGTTATCACGCAGCAGAATTCAACACCCTCCCACTACACGTGTGTAGCCAAAAGAGGCGCTGGGCAGTGGGTGTTCTCAGCCCAAGAGCAGTCCTTGTTCTGGGCCGCACCTGCTCTGTGGTTCAAAGGTTCTCTGAGTCTGCTCCTTTGGAGGCATTTCAGAGCTGACGCTATCCCTGGGCTGCCGAAGCAAAGAGGCATAGCGGCCTTTCACACTGAAGGCATGGGCTTGTTTCCCATTCAGAGAGTGTATGTTGCCCCTCCCAGGCTGGAGGCGCGTTAGGTGACACCATTTGCGCCGTGCCCCTGGAAAATGCAAGTGGCTGTACCCGATTTGGGCTGCCTGGTGAAACAACTTGCAGTCACCAGCACCCTGAG